>NW_023663928.1:5000-14387 GCF_015228065.2 Penaeus monodon | reverse complement strand
GGTTTGGGGGCCCAACCAGCTCAAGTCAGTGCCGGTAATAGAGATGTGACTCGATAAAAACACCGGGCGGAAGGCAATGGCAAACACGCTCTAAATTGCTAAGAAAAAATCATGGAAACCCATGATCGTCAGGCCGCGGTGGCCGAATGGTTAGAGCGTCGGACTCAAGACTGTCACGACGGCAATCTGAATTGGAGGGTTCGAGTCACTCAGCGCCGCGTTGTTCCCTTGGGCAAGGAACTTCACCTTGATTGCCTACCTAGCCACTGGGTGGCCAAGCCAGCCCAAGTCAAGTGCTGGTCCCAAGCCCGGATAATAGAGAGAATGATTACCTAAAAAAAAGGTACCACCGGCACTCTCCGTGGAAAGGAACTGGGGACCCTACCACGTACTCACTCCAAGAGCATCGCAACATGAAAACTACAATCAAGTATCATGCTGTGACCACGGCGGCTCAGACATGAACCTACCGTTAAAAGAAGAAGAATATGACCACTGATGTCTAGCACATTTATTTGTTAAAACCATTCACCATGCTCTCTCTGGAGCTATGCACTTTTTCATAAATCTTCTCTCTAAACTAAGTGTCCCTTAATCCCTTCTTCCTACCTTTACCTCCTCACCATGCTTACCTACTCCTTTTTCTGACTGCCTGGATGCACTTCTCTCCCATTCACCCATTCTTCACCTACAACCCCTACCTTTTTCTGCCCATAAATATCCACCTTGGCTTGTACCTTCCTCTCATATCTGCACCCATGTTTTCTCTGATGCACCTAAATCAGACACCCCTCCTTCAGTCCTCATTCATTCTCAACCATACCTCAACCCACTCCTCCAGCATTCACATTTATTCCAAATCTGTAATCTGGCACTGCTTTTTGCTGTAATATTTCTTTCTTGTACTTTCAACTTTCCACTTCCATCTGAATCCAGCGTCCTTACAGCAGAATTGTTTGCGATCCTCTTCCCATTAGAACGCATGTTTCCCCTCCCTCCCTTAACCTTCACAATTTTCACCAACTCAAAACTCGTTATCGGTTATACAATCTCTACAGCCATCCACCCTCGTGTCCACAAGATCAGGATCAACTATTCCGCCTAGACATGCAACACAAAACTCAGTTTTTGCTGAATACCCAGCTACATTGAGATCCCCGGCAATGAATAGGCAGAAACACTAGCACGCTCGGCCTCATCAACCCAGATTTACACATATAGCCCCTGACTACTACCCTCACTTCAAAATCGTGCTCTTCACCCGATTACAGACTTTCTGGTCTATCCTTATCACTAATAAACTACATAAGAAAACCTTCCGTTTCTCCAGGTCAATAGCATTCATAAGAACAGACGCTGGGAAACTGCTCTTGCCCACTACGCTTTGGGTACACTCACACCATACATTGCTATCTTATGTCACAATCTTATCCACCTCTATGCACCTTATGCAATGCTCCTCTTTCAGCCCCACACATCCTACTATCCTGTCACCGCTGGTACCTCTGCTTTTCCTCACTTACATTGGACGTCCTCTCGGAATCCCGTCTAGTACTGTTTAACCTCTAATTTTAAACCTAATCCTTAACTCATTCCTAACCCGTTTCGTATCTATACTGTATCTCAGTGCTATATGTCCATGATGACAGCACATTTATTTGTCATCCATTAACCCATTATCTTTATCATTACTACTACTGCTGCTTCTACAATTACTGAGTATTATTATTTATTATATATATTGTTTATTTTCATCCTGTATTTTTTTCATCAGTATTTTTGGAAGATGTTTTTTATTCACTGATAAAATGTGCATAATTGTATATAATAAAACTGATCCGTCAGTAGAGTCAGCCTTTTTTATATATATTTTTCCACATACAAATATGCAATAAGGAAATGACTAATTAAAATAACAGCAGATAAATATATTACTGGATAAAACTGAAAGTATTGGTAAGTGATCAGTCATAAGAAAATAAGAAAAAAAATTCAGCCAAGCCTCCGTGCTTGTACAGTGGTAACGTGTCGACCTCTCATCCGCGGGTCGGCGGTTCGCGCCCCGCCAGGTGCGAGAAGTTGCAATTGTCGCCTAGAGGTTACTGCTGTGACTGGGCACCACGGCGGGTAAGGACTAGGTTCAGCCGAGTCAACACCAGCTGACACGTGAGCGAGTCGGCATTAGTCGATACAGGCCGGGCTCCCCTCATGGTCATAGCCCGGGCGAAGCTAACTCCGCATAACGGGCTTATCCTTATGCAGCTAAGAGCATTTGTTTGTACGATACCCCGTCAAATATGCTTATGTTACTCATATGGTGGTCGTGTATTTCATGTTTCAAAAGCTGAAAACTAGAGATGAGATCTAAAGTGCAATTATTCATACAAATTTAATTTGGTTAATCCTAGGATCACCTGGATGTGAATGCCCATGATTTTTTAAAAATAAATATTAAAGTTTCCCCTTTAACGTAGGTTTTCATTTTTGTATAGAAAACCTTTTATATAGGGTAACTACAATATCACAGTTCTTAATAATTTGTTTACAAAATGTTTTTGTATGCCACTTGCGCGCACGAGTATATATGATTATTTGAAATTTTACATGGATGTTGCAAATTACTGTCTTTCATCATTTAGTAAAAGAGAGAAAAGAAGTTGCTTATAAGCGGTTGACCCTACGAATCCCATCCCTGTTATGTCATAAGGGGCTCAGGAGACGGGGACTGAGGCTTAACGTAGGGAATCTCTCCAGCCTTGGGCCACAGCCTCGGCGCATCCAATTTTTCACGGTCTTTACCTCTCCCCCTTTCCTTTTCCCTCGCCCCTCCCCCAGTCCCATGCTTATGAGACGGGGACTGTAACCCAATGGTGGGGATCACCTCAGCCTTGGACCTCAGCCCGAGACTCAACTAATTTAGCGGGTCTCTTCTTCCCCTTTCCGTTCTTTCTATCTCCAACCCATTGTTGACAGGATTCAAGGCTGACTTTATGCCAGTCATGAACGGCTTGGGAGCCATGGCATGGTATTTCCCCTGTCCTTTACTTCATCTCCTCCACCCCCAAAACCTTTCTTCATTTCCTATCCCCTCCCCTTGTTATTATTCTGCAGGCTCTATTGTCCACCTCTCAACACTACTCCCTCATCCACACGTCCCCGTCCTTCAGCTTCCCCACCCCTACAAATCTTCTAAATACTCTGTATAGCCCAGCCAGATGGGATCGACTTTTCGTGATCCCCTCTGACTACACTCTTCTTCCAGCAATGCCCCCATAACAAAACAGGCAAAGTTTCCTTCTGATCGTTCCCGCCAGTCACAGATATCTGAATCCTAAGCTAAAGCATTATCAACCCTAATTGACTTCACTAGCAAACCCATCCCTGCCCAGCCCCGTCCCTCCTCCATACCTATAACGGAACTGTCTCCATCTCCCTGGCAATCTGCTCTGGCTACGACAAGGACCGGTTAGATTGTGAAGCCCTACTCGCCTGCCTCGTGGAATGATGCAATATCAGTGCAATGCTACACCATTCACATAGATGCCTCGTAAGTCCACCAATACTGCCAAGATTACTTTCAGTAGACATGACCTCCCCCGTGATGTATATATTGGCGGACCGACCATATCATCTCCCCCCACCCCCCCGCATCATTGTCAGAATTACTGGCGTACAATTTATGTGCTCAACCTGGTCATGATCGATAAAATGCTCTGCACAAACACGCACATGTACCAATTGTGGTGGCTCCCATAATGTATTTTAAAGGGGCTGCCCTGTCTACAAGTTTGAGTGTGAGGTGGTAAATCTCAGATTAAAACTTGGCCAGACATTATTTTGCTTAACCAACCATTTCCTTCGCCCCCAACCCATTTCCGTTGTTGTCGTGTGTGAGGGGGGGATAGGAGACGGAGACTAAAGTCCAATGTAGGGGAGCCCCTCAAACCCTCTCAGTTGCTGTCGTAGGAGACGGAGGCCTACCGTTGGGGATCTCCCCTACCTTGGGCATCAGCCCTCGTCTCAACCGATTTTGCATGGTTGTTTCTCTCCTCCTTCCCATTTCCATATCTTCTCTAAATCCTTTCCCTCTCCAATGAGAGCCGTGTTGAAAGGATGAAAGGCCGACTTTGTGCCTGTCATGAAGGCCCTAGGGAGCCATGGGCACGGTATTTCCCTCTTTAGTTGTCTAGCTCTTAACCCTTATGGTGAACCTGAGGGGTAGACTCAATATTTCAAAGACACCCCCTTCCTCTCTCTCAATATCCACCACCCCATCTCCTGCAAAGTCATCTTTAGTTTCTACCTCCTCATTTATTGCAGTTATTCAACCTTAGTGCCTTCTCCCCATAGTAGTACCTCACTCCACACCTCTCCCTCTTCCTCCCATCATCATTATTATTATGTTAAGCCATATAAAGAGCTATACTGAAAAAAATCGAGAATTATGGACAGAAATCATCACCTATTTATGTAGTAAAAAACATATTAGCTGATCCTTAAAACTTATCAAGAGTCAGAGAAGTTACAATCTCTGAAGACAATCTATTCCAAAGCCTAAGAGATAGCATTGAAAAAGCATCTAGAAAACAGAAGTAGACGATCGTCTTGCATCAATGTCACTGAACTGAGGGTCATAGAATTTCTATTAACTCTTGCAGGTTGATAAAAATCAGGTAAAAACTCATAGAGCGGATGTGAAGTATCGGTTACAATTTTGTATAAGACTGAAAGAACCCCAGTATCCCTACGAGCACAATGTCCACATTTAAGGCAGATCCGATAAATTTAATGGAATTAAAAGAACGATCAAGCAGTCGTAAGTGTGACTCTGCAGCAGATGCCCACAAGGAGAACAATACTCAAAATGAGCATAATGCTAGAAAGAAAGCATTTACGAAGAATGTCATCTTCATAAATCTTTCACTTGTGAATGATGCCAAACTTAGATGAAACTGCCCTGGCCATATTCCTAATTAAATGTAAAATTTGAAAGACGGCTTACAACTAAAAGCCTTAGATTATCCACTGAAGTAATGAAGACCATTAATCAGCAGACTTGGATGCTGAGGAACTGCGTTTCTAGACCGACTCACAATAATTTCCTTTGTCTTAGTAAGATTTAATTCATGCCCATCCGAGAGCACCACGACTTGAATTATCAGGTCTATATTAGTAACACCGGTCCACATATCGCTTGTATATAAAATGAAGAGCAAAACGCCAAAAAACTTTACCCTGAGGAACCCAGAAGACACACGAGGATCAGCTAAAACATCAACATGAACGTTGTTGTCTAACAGTAAAAAATTCAGTTGAAATACTTAAAACTTTACATCAACAGACTGCAACTTAAAATCAAACCTTGAGACTGGACAATGTCAAAAGCTACACTAAAATCCAGAGAGACAAGCCTTGACTCATGACACATCTAAATTAGATTGCCTTTCAATAAACTTGCATCATGGAGTCGTGTCCCTTTCTAAAACCAAACTGTGATTGAAATTGGCCTATAACTATTACGTGAAGACTGTAGTGGGCTTTTGTGAACAGCACTCTGAAAATAACCCTTGGCGAACTAGAGGCATAAGATTACAGCTAATTCTGGGGCTAAATACCGTTTAGTCTTTTTAGAATTAAAGGAAACAAACCATTAGGTCTAATCCACCCTATTCGTTTAATTCTGATAACAGATACTTGACTTCAGAAGACCTAAAGGCAAATGAATTATAGCATGGTAGTGGTGACATGAAAGAGAAAAAGTTCAATATTTTCTAAACTTTGCTTTGAATTAAAACACTCTGCTAACAAGGTAGTTTTCTTAATCGGACTGTATGTAACACTACCACCAGGCTTCATTAAAGGACTCAACACCAAACAGAAATGCTTTAATGATGTTGTGGCACTTCCAAGAGAAACTTCTTTCAGTTGAGCATATATTCAGATTTAGCCTCCTTGTAAACATTGTTGTATTTTGCATGGCAATATAATGCTCCCAACAAGGACGAGTGCGGTTAGTAGACCAGAGATGTAAGCAGTTTGTGACATCGTTCATTAAACCATGCTTTATCATGTGAACGAGATTTAAGAGTTTTGCTGGTACAAACCTCGTTATGATGTCCAAGTTCAGGACATCAACAGGACAAGGAGCATTATAGACATCTCTCCAAACAATGCTATCAAAAGCGTACCAATTAGTTTTAGAATTTAAACAGACTTGTCTAGGCAGGGTGAAATCTGGTATGAAAGTCCAGCTGGATCTTACAAGCTAGTCGGAAAAACTAATTGGCGCGATAGACTCTACACTAATTACCCCTCCCATACCAGATAATAAAAAATCCAAAAGATTATTATTCCTATGAATGCTCGCACCCAACTACATCTGTCATTGGAAAGGGGACTTTTATCAAGACTAAAAATTTAGAAATTATTAAAAACTACAACTTACAAACCATGTATTCGTGATAACCGCTTTCATACTTTCGTAAACCAACCCTAGAATTTTAACACAAACCATGAGCTCGAGGCAAAGAATTCCTGCATAGCAACAAGGGTTTATTAAAATTAGGTAAAAGTAACTCTAATGTGTGCCTCATGTCTGCAACCAGAGTTTCAGCCTAACAAATAATGTCAAATTTGTTGATATAACTACAAGTTCATTCACATTCTCGTAAAGTCCAAGAATATTACTAAAAGGTATGTTGCAATACGATTATGGCCAGGATTAAACTCAGCATCACTCAATAAGAAAACAATAATTCCACATAAAAAACAAAACCATAAATTTAAGAAAGAACTCAATTATCAAAAACCCAGAGATTCTTAAAAAACCCTGAGCACTGAAGGCCTGCTGGGGATTGGGGGCCATGGCTATATCGACAGTCATGATTGTAATAAGATGGAGAAAGAACGAAAATATGAGAAAGTAAGAAAAACAAGAATAGCAAGGCTGATGTACCTTCCAACAATAGGGAGGTGGCTGAATTCTGGAATTTTATGGCTATAGTTCAGAACTGCTCATGCGTCTGTGCTATAACAGTAAGGATATCTAGAGCCCTTACGACATGAACACTCCTACGCTTATTGGGGACAGACATAGCTGGTTGTACTCAAGTGAGAAGAAACAAGGGGTGTTTCCTCCACACCCTGGGTTCTCAGAGCCGAACAAGTTGCCCATCCACTCATAGACCATGACAAGCAAAGTTTTGCTGAGATATACTGATCTTTTTTAGCCCAGCCAAATGGGATCGATTTTTGTGATTCCCCAACAGCCCTTTTCTCAGACAATACTCTTCTCTTCAACAATGCCTCTAAAACAAGTAGGGAAAGTTTCCTTCTGAAGTCATCCAGATCGTTCACCCTTTGTCACGGTTACACCTGAGTCCCAAGGCCATGCACTACCTAGATAACCTCACTGGCAAACCTATTCCTGTCCAACCTCACTCTTCTCTTAATACTTGAAGTGGAACCCTGTCTTCTAATACAACCTCTTCTTCACCTACATCTACTCCTCAGACGTCTACCTTCTTATCCCTCCTCACAAGAAAACCTGTTTGAGAATATCGAAAATTTCTAACATGGCCCAAGAGAAGACTCCTATATCTCTTCACATTCCAATCTCTCCATTCCCATTCTTCTACATTCAAAGTGACTGCCGACATCCATCCTCCTCATATCTTTTCACTAGTCATTCTAGACCACTTTACTTATAGTGATCACTTTCCTATCCTCCTTTCTCCTACTTCCTATGTCCTACTCCTCAACCCGCCATGCAGCGTTTTGATAGAGCAGACTGGCATGCTTTTATCTTCCTACTCTTCTCTTCCTCCATCTTCCTTCTTATCCGCTTCGGACATGTTTTCAGTTTCACTGTCTATGTCCTGAGGGCTGCCTATACAGCTATTCCTTGAACCTTCCCACCATATACATCAAAGTGGGTTCCATGGTAGAACAATGAAAGCATCAGCACTTCAGTTGAAACATGCAGCATGGAATAACCATCACTACAAGCGAGACATCCCAGCCAGTTATCAGCCCTCATCACGATTAAAACAGAATCAGCTAGACTTTGCCTGTTTCTGCAGTTTGGCATAGAATCCATAATTATCAGGGGAACATCCCTCTCATCCTACTCCCTTCCTACACATCCTTAATACCTTTATCTCTGATCCTTTCCAAGTTGCCCCCCCCCCATCCCTTGCTCGTTGTGGTAGCGGCTTAGGAGATCGGGACTGGGACCCAGTGCTAGAAATCACCCTGCCTTGGGCCTCAACCCTTGACTCAACTAATTTTGCAGGGTCTTTTCTTCTTCCTAAGGTGTTCCTACAGTGTGAGAGCCGTGTTGAAAGGATGAAAGGCTAACTTTGTGTCAGTCCATGAACGACCTGGGGGAGCCATGAAGATGGTATGCCCTGGTGACCCTAAGAGGTGGACTATTTCTCTCCCAAACATACTCCAGGCTTATCATGGCCAATAATGCAGATTATGCACTCCTATTAGGCCCTCTGGCTTTAATTCTGCCTGACCTGACCTCAAGCTCTCCTTTGATCACTACTCTAAACATTGATACCCTCACCTCAAAACCTCCAACTAAGTCCAGTCCAAATCATCCACCCAGGTCATTACTCAAACTCCAGAAATATTTCTCCTCCTTTAAAGCTTTCTTCATCTACTACCCCTCCTCCTTATTACTCTGCAGCATCATTGTCCACCTCTCCGCAGTAATACTTCCAACACTACTCCCTCTTCCTGACGTCCCATTCAAATACTACCCTTACCTCTACAAATCTTTGAATACTCTGTTTAGTCTAGCCAAATAGGCTCGGCATTTCGAAATCCCCTCTACAGTCCCTTACTCTGACAACACTCCTCTTCCAGCAACGTCTTCAAAAACAAGTAGGTAAAGTTTCTTATACAGTGCCCCCGCCTTGTGCCAGTTAGAACCGAATCTCAAGCTAAAGTAGTATCAACCTTCAGAAACAAGTAGGCAAAGTTTCCTTATTGCAGCATCACTGCCTTGTTTCAGTTAGACCCGAATCTCAAGCTAAGAAATATTAATCCTGATTGACTTATCTGGCAGATTCATTTCTGTCTAGCCTTGACCCTCCCTTAACACTTTTACCGGAACTATCTCCATCTCCCGATAAACTGCCCTATCTATGACAAGGACTGGTCAGACTGTGAAGACTTACTTGTTTTCTTGTGGACTATGATGCAGTATCAGTACAGTGCTACACTATTCCCTCATAGAGGCCGCTGTAAGTCCTCTGCCAATATTACAATATTGTCAAGAATATTTTCCGTAGAGATGATCCCCCACTTGATGTATATTGGCTAAGAGTGCCTCTTTGTCCGACCATATCAACCTTCCCCTGGCAGTGTCAGAATTGT
>NW_023663927.1:7500-14387 GCF_015228065.2 Penaeus monodon | reverse complement strand
ACACACATCACCACACAACCACAACACACACACACACAACCAGACACACAACACAAACACACACACACACACACACACACACCACACAACAAATATGTATGTTGTGTGTGTGGGTAAGTGGGGGGTATATAAAATATATTTTATATAATATATTATATATATATATATATTATACATTTTATATATGTATTATATATATATATTACATATATATATATATATATTATCATATATTATATATATATTATATAAAAATATAATTATAAAATTATATAACCCACACACACCACACAAAACACACAACACACACGTGTGGTGTGGTGTGTGTGTGTGGGGTGTGTGTGTGTGTGTGTGTGTGTCTGTGTGTGTGTGTGTGTGTTTTGTGTGTTTGTGTGAGTGTGTGTGTGTGTGTGTGTGTGCGTGTTTTTTTGTGTAAGTGGGTGGGTATATATATATATCATATATGTATTACACACACACACACACCACACACACACACACACACACAACACACACACAACACACCAAAACACACACACACACATATGTAAAGGTTGGTGTGTGTGTGTGTTTGTGTGTGTGTTTTGTGTGTGTGTGTGTGTGGTGTGGTATGTGGGGTGTGTGTGTGTGTGTGTGTGTGTGTGTAGGTGTGTGTGTATGTAGTATGCATATAATATATTTATGTATATATTTATCTATCTATAGCTCTGTAGGATTTGGCTGTAAGATAAGAGTGTGGTTGGCGGAAAAAATGAAACTGTGAACAGCTGTGGCGAGCAGGTGTGGCCGTCTCCGGCGCAGGGTTATGAGTAACAAGTCATGCATTTTTATGAAAAGAGGAAAAATACATGATAGTAGGCATCTCACAGGAGCGGGGTATTATTTAAAATAGAATATTACACCAAAAAAGAAGAATCTGACCTTGTCAAACCGATAGAAACGTAACATTCTCAGACACGTTTCTTCTATAAAATCCTTCGCAAACTTAGAGTGAGGTCGTAGAGAGGATCTAAACTCGAGATTTCCAGGCGCTCCATGATAAGTATTCTTCCGCGGCGGGAGATAATGACACGTAATCTAAGAAAAGACGAAAAAAATGCAGCGGATGGCGTACGCGAAGGGAATGAAATGAGCCAATGGATAATTGTACTTGGTGTTATGTGGTATAAGCGACTAGTCTATTAGTAACAAAAACAAAATTGTAATAGATAATCACGGGACAATAAAAGCGGGACCTAAGGGCAATTAGTTGATATTCAAATGAATTCCGTCATGGAAAGGGCTGTGTATAAGGTGCTGTATCGCCTTTAACATACAAATATCATGGCAATGACGAAAAAGTGGGGCGGATAGTGGACGCAATTCCTTCACAGTGACGGGCTCTACCCTGCTAGTATAAACGAAGTGAGGAGCTTGCAGAGCAGGCGGTAGGTGGGAGGTGGGGGGGGGGGGGGCACAGCTTCGCTATAACTAAATTACTGAATTTACTTTTACGGTAATTCTTTTTTTTAGCCTGCAGCTACTCTGATGCTTTTCAGCCCTCCCTGCCTATCGGGGCCGAATCGTTGCTGTGCTTCGTTTGCGAAGGTTAGATTCGTTCGAAAGGGCGACGAGACTTTGAAAAAAAAAGTTTTCACCTGGAAATATAAACGAACTAAACCGTAAGCATAGTATTAAACATATACGTGCTAAAATTTTACATTAGTTTTCATAGCTTCAAAGTGAAAACGATCCCACATACCAAGAAAAAGAGATATATTTGGGTAACATGATATTTAAGAAAAAATTGTGTCCACAATAGCATTAACCTTCCAAAAATGAAAAGATACTTTTGAATAAAATTAAATTTTTAGCACTTTAAACATATTTCCTCTGGGTCCTAACTGCATGCAATAGTGTAACTGTTATCCTTGTTTAATTAAGTTATCAAATGTGTGTGTGTGTGTGGTGATGGGAGGTGGGGTATGTTGTGTGTGTGTGTGTGTATGTCTGTGTTTGTGTGTATGTGTGCGTACGTGCTTGCGTGGGGTCGTGTGTGTGAGTTTAAGGGAAATATTTTTTTTCACACACACACACACACCACACACACACACACACACACACACACACCACACACACACACACACACACACACCACACACACACACACACACACACACACACAAAACACACACACACACACACAACACACCACACACACACACACACACAGACTCACATATATATATACATTGAAAAGGCAAAACAGTTACAGTACAAAAAGAAACATGTGACGTTTCAAAGTGTTGGCAAGTTCCTTTTCCATTTCGGTTAATTATTCGTCTGGAGAGAAATTTGTGAAAAGTTCGAAACGTCATGTTTGTTTCATTTCCTATTATGGCTGTTTTTCCTTTTCATCTTGGTGTACACGTTACGTGTTTTGTGTTTTTATTCATTTTATATAATATTATATATATATATATATATATATATATATATATATATATATATATATATATACACACACACACTATACACACATATAGACACGTATACATGAAACATACATACATATTATATATATAATATAATTATATGTATATATATATGTATATGTATATGTATATAATATATATATATATATATATATATATATATATATATGTGTGTGTGTGTGTGTGTGTGTGTGTGTGTGTGTGTGTGTGGTGTGTGTGTGTGTGTGTGTTGTGCGCGCGTGTATGCCTGATATACGTTTCTCTGCGCATGTCAATACCGGTGGCAACCCTATTTTATGTAAACTGCACGGTGCCATCGAGCCAAGGCAGGTCTGATTGAAGTAAACTACAAATTTCATTGCATATTCTTGTATTTTTTTATTACTTCCTTTTTCTACTTATCATTGGTAGTGTTCTTATCATCATTATTTTTTGGGGGATTGTCGTTATCATCATCATCATTATAATTGGGTTTTTATTATTTCATTACTGCTTTTATTATCATTACCATTATTATCATTATTTTTTACATTACATTATTATCATTATTATTGTTGTTATTATCATTATTATTATTATTATTATTATCTTTATTACTATTACTATTATCATTATTTATATTTTCATTATCAACGTTATTATCATCGTTCTTCTCTTCTTATTATTACTATTTATTTTAATTATTATTATCATCATTATTATTATCATTATTATTATCATTATTATTTTAATTATTATTTTCCATTATTATTATTATTATTAATATTATTATCATTCTTATTCTTCTTATTAGTATTATTATTATCATCATCTTCATCATCATCATCATCGTCTTCGTCATCGTCATCGTCATCGTCATCGTCATCGTCATCTCATCATCATCATCATCATTATCATAATCATCACTATTGCTTTTATCAATATTATCATCTTTGCTTTTAGTTATTATATATTTCATTTTTATTTTATTATTACCATCGTGAACTTATTGTCATTATTATATCTGTGTTAGAATTTTTTTTTCGTCTCATTATTTTCGTTATTATTTACATCATGTTTTCATACATCATTATCATTATCATATTTAATTTTTATTATCTTTATCACTAATGGTATATTTGCTATGTCTATTAATTCGTCCGTCATTTTCCCTTTAAAGGTCTGATACTGAAACACGTACAAATATAGTCTTCCTTTGGGACTGAAAAGCTGAAAGTAAATAACAACAATTGACATAAAATGGAATAAAATAATGTTCTACCAAATTAACTTAAATCCTCCGAACTCCTACCCAAATGAGAACCTGTACAAACAGCCTTCAGAACCCGTTTCATCTGAAAAAAAATCATCCATCTTAAATAAAACACCCCCTCCCTTCTGCCTTGTGCTGGTCTTCAAGGAACGTATGGCTAGAGAACGACCCTACAGTATAACTAGCAATTTCCGAGCAGCTTGACGTTAAGTGATATAAGACTAGAAAGGGTCTCCTTTAAGCTTGTCTCGGTAACGCTGCTCTAATAAATCCTTGGTAGACCCTTTGATGTGAAAGTTATTGGCTGAAGTGGCTTACGTAGGGCAAAAGTTGGGATGAATTAAAACTGTGTGGTCTCAAAGAAACAGCGTTTATTCTTCGGGGTTTCCAGGGACGCCTTTAAAAGAAAATTACACATGTGTATATATGTGTATATGTGTGTGTGTGTGTGTGTGTGTGTGTGTGTGTGTGTGTGTGTGTGTGTGTGTGTGTTTTGTGTGTGTGTGTGCGTGTGTCGCACACACATACACACCAGCAGACAACTGTTCTCATTTAATGATCTATAGCATTGGTATGTGGGATGTTATTTTCCAGTCAGACACTTATTTCTAAGCATGTCACTTTAATATATCATATGGTGATTGAAATCTCCCCCGGATAAGCAAACTGACAAAAATAATAGATTGTGGAAAAATAACAGATTGGGGATTAAGTACACAAAAAACATAAAAAATTACTGTAAAGCAATGGCAGATCATGTCCATTTTCAAGTCTTCTGTTTACTTCGAACAGTGATTCGAGCTTGGTATTTGAGCTTGTCTCGAACCCCCAAATTTTGTTGCGTTCCCGCTCTTAGCCCCCACTCTGTTCCGAGCACAGATGACGGTCAGGACTTTCTTTGTGTCTGGTCGAATGCCTTCTTGTTCCATTGTTAATATATTTTAATAGTGAAGATGTTTATATTGTTAAATATAATTCATAAACAGGAACCTACTGATGCCGAGGGCCGGGCATGGAGGCTTCCAACACAAGTCAAGGAGCGGATTGAGAAACGGATTGAAAACGGATTGACAAGAACCATACATATAATAATTGATTGTGCTCCAACTCCATACATACATACATAGGAGAAAAAGACCCGTTGCCGGGGGGGAAAGAAGGCGGAAGGGGGAAGGATGAAGGGGGGGGGGGTCGAAAAGATGATTTAATAAGAGAAAAAGTGTCGGGGGTTAAACCCCAAAATACGGAGTAAAAGAGGGGGGCATAGCTGACAGGGAGGCGGAAGCTTCACTCCGGAATACATCCCTACCACCAAACATCACCGGTTTCGAAAATTTGGTTATTCGGCTATACAGCTGCAGAGACACCACGCGGCCACGTGTCCCCTACCTACTGGAACTGTTTGGGTAAGAACAAAGTGCAGTGCAAAGAGGCATACATAATAAATTATATAAATGTGACCATGAACTTACTGGATTTTAATTCTTAATTCTTAATTGTTTGGTGGCTATAAGAATGATATTTTTTGTGTAATAAATCCTAAAGGTATTCTTGAATTGCCCATAAATTTCCCCTAAAACAGTAAAACAAATAGATCCTGCCTTCACACTGACATGTTTTTGGTTAATAATTTGCTAACTATGGATTCAAAAGTATACGTATCCTGTGTGCTGACATGTGGGCTAGATCAATTAAAGCTATGTAAATCACGGCCAAAAGCATTGAAATTTAATATAGAAAGCAACACGAGTGACCGTTTAAAACGCAACCTTTCCTCTTTTCAGGATTGTAAGCAGAACTGGAGCACCTAGATGGTCGCTGTGACAAATTAAGGGACTTTAGGGGATTACCTTAGTATTCTAGGGGGAAACTTTTGTAAATTTTCCAATAATATTTTAAGCCACTTCTAAATGGAATAATTAATTATTTTTAGGCTCTTATATTGCCCCTCAGTAGATAGATTGCATAACACCCAATTTC
This sequence comes from Penaeus monodon, assembly GCF_015228065.2. Classification (NCBI taxonomy): domain Eukaryota; kingdom Metazoa; phylum Arthropoda; class Malacostraca; order Decapoda; family Penaeidae; genus Penaeus; species Penaeus monodon. Next base: position 8,681 of record NW_023663927.1, on the reverse strand, counting down.
CCTTTTTGTATTTCTTTCCCAAACGGGAAATTTCCACTGGGATCCACATGCCTTTAATGTGATATGCAGGGATAATATCTTACCTGAATTTCTTACAAAAAAGTAATCATAAATTTTGATATTAATGATAACCTTCATAAAGCTATTATTTAGTTCCAATAAATACTAGTTGTAGGTGGCTAAAATGTTGAAGAAATACAGAGTAAATAGACGAAAAATACAGGGAAAAGTAGAAAAGAAATGATAATTTTACAGATAATGTCTGCTAAAGCTTTTGCAGAAAAAAACGAATTTTTACAGAACTGTTTATGGAAAAAGTAAATTTACAGATAAATACTGTAAAAGTCTTAACAAAAAACAACAACAAAAAAATGGTTTACAGGACAATATACATTTGAAGAGAATTTTGTAACATGATGCCAGTAAATTTTCTGGAAAAAACAGTTATAATATACCCTATACATATATATATAAAATATATTAATATATATATATTAAAATAATATATAATATGATATATATATACATACACACACATATATATAATACACCAAAACACACACACACACACACACACACACACACACACACACATATATTATAATATATATATATATAAAATATATATATATATATAAAATATATATATATATATATAGTTTGGGAACGTTGTCTTCCCCAACAAAGGAAATGATTATGAAGAATGTGCTAAGGCAGTGGGAAAAAATTTTTACTGCTTTAGAACGGTACATTTGATACAATCTCTTTTAATGTGTATGCGGGAGGGAGGCGTTATAATACAAGTATCTTTTTATCTTCTCAGCCTTTATTCTTTATTTTACAACGTCCCCAATTAGCCATATGGGTAGTTCTTTCAAAACTGGATGTCTTTTCTGTGGGATGGGCTTGATTGCATAATTCATTCCGCCCTTTTTCCCCCGGCAACGTCAACACTTCACTCAGGAAGCGAGGAGTTTCATCGTTGTTTCATGAAGCTTCGGTTTCCCCTTAGAGGATCCGTGACTTGCAAACAGGTCGATGCTTAGCCCGTAGAAAGAGGAGACTTTTTGAAACTCTTGGACTTTTACCTTAATTATTATCATTATCATTATTATCGTTGTTGTTGTTTATATTATTAGCTCTCACTGTCATTATTATATCTCATTTTCATTATTCTTTCT
>NW_023663927.1:0-2500 GCF_015228065.2 Penaeus monodon | reverse complement strand
ATCACCGTATTTTTCCCGGAATTTTGTTTGTTTTTCCCCTCGTTTATCCTTTTTCCCTCCGGCATTCGCTTTGAAATGCCTCCAAACTCGGGGGGAATTTTTTAAGGGCCCCCGGCCCATTTCCCCCCGGCGATGAGGGCAGTCTTCAGCGCTTCTTACAGGGGTTAAAATTTTTTCCAAAGGGGAATTGCGATGTGTATTTCGAAGACAAACTATCACTATTGTTAAAATATTTTTCTATTCAATTATTTTTTGAAAATCATCCCTTTCTATCGAAAAAAGAAATGATTAGAGACGAAAAAAAAAAACAGCCACATAATTATACCCAATAAGCAGCTCTCAGCGCGTCATCATCACACATACACCACAAGATAGCAAGGAAACCAAACGCTAGAGAAAAAAACAAAATGTTGACGGTCCCAAAAACACAGCCGGAAGTATTTTTCCCAGGTTTTGCGACCTCTATTTTTAACTTTATTGCCCTTGATTTTCTTGGGTGGATCATATTTCGTTTTAAAACTGCTGTCGACCTTTAAATTGTGTTTGGGAATTTTTTGCGATGGCGCCCGGGGGTTTTTGTTCTTTTTATCCCTTTCCGAGGACATTTAAGAAGGGAGAAAAATTTCGAAAAAGAGGGGGGAATTTTTTTAAAGGGGAACGGGAAGCGGTGATGATGATGAAACAGCTTTCCCAAATTTCCCAAAAAAGACTTCGGTGTGTGTGTACACAGAGAGAGAGAGAAGAGAGGAAGAGAGGGGGAGAGAGAAGAGAGAGAGAGAGAGAGAGAGAGAGAGAGAAGAGAGAGAAAGAAGAGACTGGAAGAAAACTAGACAGAAGGAAAAATAAACCCCACAGACATCTCAGCAGCGCATGTCACATACGAAAGCGCTTTGGGTGATTCTTCCCGCAGCCTAATCCTCACCATGGCAAAACCATCGCCGTCCCCCTTTCGATCTGGTCCAAATTCTGCGCCTCCTTCTGAAAAAACCCATTTTTGCGCCACCTTCTTGCCTCCCTGTAATGGGTCCTTCCTCGCCGTTCTGGGTCCTCTTCCTTTCCCCCGAGTGAAGGCGGACTCGCCCACGAATACAATCTCAGATTAAAACCCCTTTTAAGGCTTTGGAGATTTCCTTTTTTTTTTTTTTTGGGGGTTGGTAGTCCCCGGGGCGCCGCTTTCGCTCGGGCCCCCTTTTTTTTTTTTTACTGTGTATGAAAATGGTAGGGATATAGTATAAACATATATACATGAATTTATATATATATATATATATATATATATATATATATATATATATATATATATAATATATATAATATGTTGTGTGTGTGTGTGTGTGTGTGTGTTGTGTGTGTGTTGTGTGTGTGTGTGTGTGTGTGGTGTGGTGTGTGGCGTGTGTGGTATATATATATATATGTATATATATTATATATATATATATATATATATTTTATATATATATATATTCATGTGTGTTTGTTTTTGTTTGTTTGTTTTTTTGTGTGTTTGTGTTTTTGTGTGTGTGTGGTTGTGTGTGTTTTGTGTGTGTGTGGTATGGTGTGTGTGTTTGTGTGGTGTTTATGTGTGTGTGTTTTGTGTTGGTGTGTTGTGTGGTTTATGTGTGTGTGTGTGTGTGTGTGTGTGTGTGTGTGTTTTGTGTTGTGGTGGTTTTTGTGTTTTGGGGGTTTGGTGTGTGAGTATGTTTGGGGTGGTTGGTGTGTGGTGTGTTTTGTTTTGTGTGTGTGTGTGTGTGTGTGTGGGGTGTGTGTGTATGTTGTTGTGTGTGTGTGTGTGCGGCGTGTGTGCCGTGTGGCATGTTTTGCGTGCATTCCTCTTACACACATACGATGGAAAAACCCAATTTTACACAGGGGAGAGTATGTCTGCGCGAGCGGAAAGCGAAATGTGAAGCAGAAATGCGGGGGCTGTTCCCTTACCGGGCCTCTCGCTCTCCTGGACAGCCAATCCTTTCCCAAAAAACTCAAAGATTCGAAAAAATTTTATTTGAGCTTCCATGTTGCCGGGACCCCCGCCTCAGCATCGAGCCCGCTGATCGGCCCAATAAAAAATGAAGAAACTTTTTCCCCACGTGGGGGTTTTTATTGCATAGGGCCTGGGAAAAACATTTTTGCATTTTTTGACAAAAACGGGTTTAGGGCTTTTTTGTTACTTAGGCCAAGAGCGCGATTCAGTCTTTCTTTGAAACCACCTGAAAAAATTTTACCAGCCCTTTCCCTTTTTGGGAAACTTAAGCCTGGTTTCTTAAAGCGGTATTGACACCTTTTATTTCCCCAACACTGAACCCGGGGATTTTAGGAGAAATGATGCAAAATTTATTTGAAATGCCCTATGTGTGTAAAAATACAATCAGGAAAAAAAAAAAAAAAAAAACACACACCCCACCAAAAAACCACCCACAAAACACACCCACCACACAAAAACAAAAAAAAAAAAAAAAAAAAAAAACAAAAACCAAAACAAAATAAACAAACCCCCCAAAAA
>NW_023663926.1:0-50200 GCF_015228065.2 Penaeus monodon | reverse complement strand
GTTTGGCAACAACACCACCAGCAGCACAGCCGTGCACAACAACCACAACCAAGGCCGTGGAGTCCAACATATGGGGCGTGGCCCAAACAAACAACCACAAACAGCGAGAGCACCTCCCCATCACTACAACAGCCACAACAGTAACTGTGAGTCAGGTCAGCAACAACTATCACCAACACCACCAACACCGGCACCACAGCCACCGAGGGAACAGCACCAACAGTGGCAAGGGTGCCTACTCCTCAAGAGCCAATTGGCACCACACAACCAACACCACAGCCGATGCAGCAGCAACCTCAGCCATTAATGCAGATCCAGCACCAGCCACCAATACAGCAGCAACAGCCACAGCAAAATCAGAAACCTCAACCGCTGGCCGGGACCATAGCAGAAACCACCACCACTACAACCACTACTCTGGCACAAGGTCTTCTCAAACAGCAACCGGCGGAAGAGAGACCACTGAGGGAAAGAGTGGAGAAGTGGCTGAGAGGGAGAGTGCCGAGGGGGGGCGGGGCAGCAAACCAGTGTCGTCTGGAGGTCGTGGCAGCCGTGGAAATCGCTACGAATCCTCCCGAAGTGGAGGTCGCAGTGGTGGACCCAGGGGTAGCACCTATCCTGTTTACCGTGGTGGCCGAGGGAGTCGCAGTGGGGACTTCAACCGCAGAGGAAGAGGACCACCACCAAGATTCCAGAAGCGCAACTACAGAGGTGATGAGGAATATTACTATGAAGACTACCACCCACGTTCTCACCGTGAACGAAAGGTAAATGGTTTAATTGTTAATAAATAATATATAGAGGTTTTGTGTTGCCCTCGAAAGATTTGATTAAACACTGAGTTTAATAATAGAAATAATACAATTATTCACCCATATTGCAGGATGATTGGAGCACAGCTGCGAGGGAGACTGGAACAGCCAAGGAGGTGGAGGGATAGCAACAACGCCAGCAGCAACCAGAACACCAACAGTGGCTCTGCTCAACCCAACAACCGGGAGGAGAGCGCGATGGTGAGCGCTCCCAGTTAGGTCGAGGTGGCGGCCGGGGCGTGGGGAAACCAGGCGGGGAGGCTCCAGGGGTGGTGGGGAGCAGCAGGAGCTTCAGTCCCTCAGGGCCATGCTGGGGGCAGGGGGCGGTCAGCACCAGCACACAGTGTTAGTGGTGGTGGTGGTGGTGGCAAGGCAGGTACTGCTGATGAGGGTAAAGCAACTGTTGTAGAGGCAGGACAGACAGATGCTGCTGGACGCAAGCTGCAACAACAGCAGAGTAGGTTTGACCGTATGCCACCTAGATTCCAGAAACGTCGTGAATTTGAGCGTCAAAGAAATGGCGTCAGTGGAAGTGGTGGTGGTGGTGGCAGCAGCAGCAATAATGGTGGTGGTGGTGGTGGAGGGGTGGTGGCGGTAGCAAGAGAGGTCGAGGGACACCTGTGTCATCGTCGGTCTTGGGCTCTGGGGGGGTCGGAGTGGTATTAACGCCAGCAAACAAGCCAGGTGTAAAAGAAGGGACTCCTGAGACAACTGAAGAGGCTGATTGGGAAACAGCATCTGAAAGTAGTGACCTGAGGCTCGGAAGGAGAACAAAGAGAAGGCTTCGAACCCAGCCCCTAAACCCGACCATCGTAAGGGAAGCAAAACCGACAGGAAGATCGGTGGTGGTAGTTGGGCTCCCTCATCAGGTGGGGGGTCATCCCAGGGCCGCAATTCACTTGGCAAGGAATCTAAAGTTGATGGCCCAGGTGCTCCCCAGAGTGCCAGCCAGCAGAGTTTGGTGAGAAGAAGGCTCCCATAAAAATGAAAGAATAGAGTGGACCAACAAGTGGAAAGGGCAAAAAAAATGAAACTACTGTCAATCAAGTGCATGAGAATAAGTTAAACCCTAACATGGTACATCAGGCTCTCTCTGAAGTCAACAACAAAAGTAAGCCCAAGCAAGAGAAAGCCAACCCATTGGAGGGCATCGACTTGAATAATTATGCTAGTAAGTAGTTTCCTGTTGCCATTTCCACAACAATCCATGTCAACCAAACTCATGATGAATTGAATAAGGTCAAATGTTGCCCTCGTGAGGTGATTTTGATTTCTTTAGCATAAGCTAAGGAAAAATTTTGGAGCCTTTTTATTTCACCAAACTGATTCTAAATGTTTTTTATGGCCCTGTTTATTTTTATACTTTATTTTGGGTTTGTTTTGTTTTTGTTTTTGAATTCCATTGTGCTTTTCATAGTTTTTTCAGAGCATGCAACTACTAATGTTGGACTTTTGCCAGTACTAATGATGGGTTCAGTTTTTCCTTGATTCTCAGTTATTTTCCCCCCTTTTATTATTGCTACACAATTTCATCAGTTTTTTACTTCTTTAATATTTTCTTTTATATAGTTAGATTAGACATTTAAAAATATTGGTTACTTAAATATGTTCGGCAACTTGTGCTAAAGCAACAATACTAATGTTTGACATAGATTGCTGCATCCAATTCTAACATTAGTGTGGACCCTTCTTTTGAATTATTTGTTTTGCACTGTGTAGTATAACTTTCTGTTTGTAGTATATCAGTGTATAAAGAAATTTAGAAAAAGAATGGTTGTGTGTATCAATGATATAACAATATATTCTGACAAAGAGGAGTTCTATGACATTAACTTCAAAACATTTTCATTTTCAGGTGTTGTGATTGTAGATGACCAGCCACAGGTTTTCTGAACTCATCGGTGATATTCTTGATTCCAATGATGGCTTTCAGCAAGTCACAAGACGTAAGTCTGGGAAGGAAAAGGGCAAGCCATTGCCTGAAGAAACCATCTCTGCTGCTGCTGCTACTGCAGTAGTTACAGAGGCAACAGGAACAGCAGGGACAACTACTGTGTCTGGACCTGCCCCTTCCTCTAATGCCAAGAAACAACCAAAAGAGAAGAAGAGTCGATCCAGCAAGTCGAGTGGTTTTGAGCGATCTCGTCAGAGTAAGCTTCCCCCAAGACTAGCCAAGCAGCGAGAAAATAATCGTATAAATGCTATAAAGAATGCTGGCCATGTAGCCCTGTTGAATCTCCTACCAACACACTCTTCCCAGTAAAAGACTCTGCTTCATTGCCACCACCAAAGAATGCCTGGGATAAACCTTAACAGCAACACTTAGAGCAAATTCACCTTCCCAGGCTGCAGCAGGGAACAGATGGAGTCAGCCAGGGTGGAAGCAAGCCACCTTCATTCGATAACCATGACAGTGGTGTTGAATCAGTGACCAGCCCAACTCTGGTGGCAGTAGCCAGCGGTCAAGTCCAAGTGATGACCCAACTAAATTTTGCCAAGGTTGATAAAACTACATTGGATGGGACATCAGTTTCCCTCCCAGACCATCATTTTTGAGAATACCAATTTTAAGGCTGCAGGAAAACCCTAAATGCAACTGTAGGTGCCGAGTATAAGGCCAAGTTTTGGTGAAGCTCCAAAAACCTCAGAGACAACGCGAAAGTAGAGACAGGAAGAGTGCTTCTCCAGAGCATCCCTTGCCATAAAAGAAGAGAAGGATAAGAAGTCTGAAAAGCCTGAACCAATTGAATTGCCACTAAGTTTCTCTACTAAAGTGGAAGAAAATGGTGCTGATATGAAGTTAGACTTTACATTTGATTCTGAGCTAGCAGAAGTGCCAGGATCTGTGAGCACTAAGGGCATCAGCCTTCCAAGATCACTGGTGATGACATCTGGAAGTATGCAGAGCCCTATTTCACCATCAACAGATGATCTCAACTTGAAAATTGCATCTGTCAAGAAGGTCTGGGAAACCATGGCACCTGTGCCAGAACATGCTGAAGATGTCACAAGTTCAGTTGCATTTTCTACTGCTAGCTTCTCTGCTGTGGATAGTGTTGCAGGACTTGATCATTCACCTGCATTAGAGTCCTCGTTCACAACGAAGGATTCCGCAACTGTTGGGAGTTGTGAGGATCCTTCCCAGATGTTGGTGGATACCAAGGAGGATCTCCACTACAACAGGGAGCAGCTATGGGCAGTGGAATGGTCTATACCTCTTCTGTTGCAGCATACACATCATCAGCAGCATATAAAATCATCAGCTGCAGCATCCTTAGCCAAAGCAGAAGTCAGCCGCTCTGGCAATGTGTGCAAGGTAAAGCCGCAGCAACAAGCAGCAAGCAGTTCAGTGTCCCCAGGCCCAGGAGGATCATCCTTGGGGATCCCTAGTGGGTCTTTGTCTCCTCCCCTGTCTTCATGCTCAGCTGGGCCATCCAATTTCAGCATCTATCATTCCTTGGGTGGGGGATCTGCTACATTTGTGGCATTGGTGGCACCATTCCTTCACCTCCTATGATGTATAATTCAAACCAACAGCTGCCACAGACTGGTCTCTACCAGCCATTTTTGGATGGTGCTCCTGTGTTGGGACAGAGAGGAGCATCACAGTTTTCACAATATCCACCTTATGGTCTTGGCCAAGGTTTGGGAAGCAATGCATTTGGTCAGCAGTCCATGTTCTTGCAAACACCACCACCACTCACAACACCAGCTGATCTCTATACCAACAACTTATCACAATACCGCTTACAGCTGCTGGCTTTGGACAGAGTCAACCTCAGAACCAAAATACAGTGTTGATATCTTCAGCTTCAAACTCCCTAATGTCATCAGCAGTGAAACCCTCTTCACAAACTTTTGGCAATTCACAGCAGAATTTTGGTACCATTGGGTCTAAGGCTGGGACACCATTCCAGCAGAGTGGCCTAGGAACTGCTTTGCAAGGTGGTCCTCAGCCCTCGCAATTGTATATATATGATCCCAGTCAGCCCATGGGTCTCTTAGGATCCCAGCTGGTCCAGCGACCTGGTGTGCAGAATTCTGTTATTCAGACAATACAGCAGCCAAGTTCTTTCTACTCAAAATAATGGTGCTGGAGCCCAGGAGGTCCCCCCGCTGCACCTCCAGCAGGTCTGGGGCCCACAGCAGCCAGCAGGGTTCTACACTGCCTCTGGATCTCCCCTTCAAGCAGCAGTGCAACAGCAAGCACAGCCACCTCTGCAAACTCCACCTGCAGCCTATGGCCTACAAGGCTTTGGTAATCAGTCTCAACCTGGACCAGCAGGGTAGGAATGCAGGGTTTTGGGTTTTAGTATGAGCCTTGCAAACTCAGCAACTGGGAGCTCAGCCATTTCGAGGTGCTCCCACACTTCCTGCAAGCTTCCTCAAGTCGTTGCAACTGGAGCCAACATTCAGGATACTGCCCGCCAGCAGCTCAAGTCCCCAGGAGCTGGGCAGAATTCCTTCTCATCAACATTTTTCCCAACTTCAAGTGAGTTTATGGAATTATGACTACAGTTTTATTAATTTTTTTATCCCTCTGTTTATTCACTTTCAAAAAGAGCATGAATTCATAATTGCTCCTGTTGTTAACAGTCTTAGCAGTGTTTACTCATATTAGTTCATGATATACCTCTACATGTGAGATATTGTTTGAGTAACGTCACTAATAATTTATTACAAAATATGATCATGGAGATTATTTGGTCATAATGTGTTCTATACACTTGCAGGTGGTATATCCTCATCTGTGAACAACAGCTGCAGCACCAGTAGTGCACATACAGTGTCTGGAGTACCAAAATATCTTCACCCAAACTCAGAGCAGAAAGATGGCATCTCAGCCTGGGTGTCACACCAAAGCTCAAATAGGAATGTTTCATATACGTCACAGAATACAACACAGGTAATAGACTTTTCTCATTCCTTTACGGGTATTCTAAGTGCATGAGGTATTGATGTTCTTCATGCTGTCCCTCCCCATTCACTTCAAACATTACATACTTGTGTGATTATAAAAGGGTTTCTATTTTATTGATTTAGCATTTTAGGGGCCACTAAAAGCTCAATAGTTTCAGTAATTTCTTTTGGGGTTGTGATAATTAGTTAATATACAAAATTTTGCTCTCTCTCTCTTCTCTCTCTCTCTCCTCTTCTCTCCTCTCTCTCTCTCTCTCTCTCTCTCTCCTCTCTCTTCTCTCTCCTCTCTCTCTCTCTCTCTCTTTTTTCTCTTATCTTTATCTCTCCTCTCTTCTTTCCTCTCTTCTCTTCTCCTCTCTCTTCCCCTCCTCTCCTTGAAATATGCTCTGCCTTAATGGAGAGCAGCTAGCAATGATGGTGTCATTTCACATGAGGCACTGGTCCCCCTTTCTTTTTATTCTCACATGGTCTCTTAAACTTTCCTAATGTTTTCCAGCTGCTACAGCTTTGCCCTTTTCTAAGTCTTTTTCTTTGCTTGATTGATGGGTTGCAAAAAAATTAACAAATTTAGGAATGTGAAAAAGTGACTGTTCCAACCCTTTTCCTCCTGTTTCTCATACTTTCTGGCCAAAGGAGCCCTGGCTTGGTTACCATACAAAGATAGTGTCATTACGATATTATCAATCACTTTTCTAGAGCTTGGCTTCTTGGAGCCTAATTATACATTGTGCCATACTTTGCTCAGGCATCTGCCCCTAATGATTCCTGTGCCTGCTACAGTGATCTTAGATGATATTGAAGTGAAATAGGCCATTTTTTTAATGGTTTATTTTCTGACACCAATGATGTCTGTGCACCCTTAACCAATTTGCCAAGCCATGCCTATAGCAGTCCCTAATAAACCAACTCAATGTGCCGGGTACATCTATAGGCATCACAGAGTAGAAAGTTCCACTACATGTAACGGACTGCCAGGCCAATGGCAGGACGGTTACCAGAAGCCTCTGGAGTCAGTGACAGAGATTTCTGATAGTGTAATTAACCCTTTCCCGACGGGTAGTATTCATAGTGGCCTGGGCCTCGCTGCCGGGGGCTTATATCGTCGCCCTAGCATGCGCGACCACTCATGCCAAATACCAGCATCCCATGCCGTTTCTTCGTAATACTGCGAAGATAGTTGTATTTTCAGTTTTCATTATTTTCTAAAGTCTCTACTTGCCAAAGTTCCTGATGAATCGAGACTGAAGGGTATTTTTGTTGTTATATAGACTCCATAGTTGATCATTATTCAGTCTATAGTCTGAATAAAATAAGCAGTGTGCGGCATCATGGAGTTGATTTTTTTTTTTTTTTTTTTTTTTTTTTTTTTTTTTTTTTTTTTTTTTTTTTTTTTTTTTTTCCATAGTAAAAATGAGTGTTAAAAACGACTTAATCACACTTTCAGTGGCAGAAAAAATAATATTTTGCCGTGATTGTAAAAAAAAATAACTGGCATCTCCATACATACACCATGGCATGTACATACATGCCCCCGGCAGATAGTCCTGCCATGCCATGGCACGTGCGTACATGCCACCCGTCAGGAAATGGGTTCAAGGGTTAAATTAGTATATTTGATTAATGTCTTCAGGAAGTTGAAGCAGCTGTTAGATTTGTTTTCAAAAAGTATTATTTGAAGTATATAGAAGTAGAGTTTAACATTTTGCAAAGTGAGGGGCAGTAGCTTTTCTTTCTTCAACCCCAGTATTGCATTCATTTTGAGAGGTCATGTGGTATTATTTTTGTGTTTTTCATCCCTCTACTGACTTCTTAGCATCTTCCTTATGCATTAGTAGAGGTATGACTGAAGAAACTTTACAGATATTTTTTTCTTTATTCTTGGGAAAATAATTATATATACACAACATGGTGGGACTTTGAGAATAAAGTTTAAGGAGGACATGTATCTAAGAGGACAGTTAAAAGTAGAAAGGTTGTTAGTGATGTATGGGTAGTATTAATGGATCAATTTTCTTGTTATCACTTGTGAAAGATCAGGCTCTTCACTTTTTTGTCTTTATCTCACAAAATTGCAACTGCTAACCACTCTCCTCAGATGATGGGTGGAAGTTTAAGGTCTTCAGGCATGGTGATGGGTCTGCGTGGCCAGTTGCCATGGGCACCCAAACCCTGAGTGGCCCAACTCCTGGAATGGCCTCTAACTCGCGCTATCCAAATCCTGGCCCCATTCAGCGGCCACCAGCAGCCCAGGGCTCTGGCAGCAGTGGCAGTCATCGTGGTGGCCGTGGCCAGTCACAGGGCCAGCAGCAGCAGTCTCAGCAGAGGAGCTCCAACCCCCCCAGCTCAGCCCAACAGGCCAAGTTGAGGGCAGATGCTTTGAGCACCACTCAGGCATTCTTCAATCGGGAAGGTTAGCCCTCTTTTGGTGCTTTATGCTTTCTTTTCAGCTGTTCTTTTTCATATCACCATATAGTAGTTGCTGTAATTATTGTTGTAATGATAATATTGTTATTGTTGCTATTATTATTACTATTACTTTATTATTTCTGTTATTATTAATATTATCATGATGATAGCAGCTTTGGTATATATATGACCAGGCTTGATATTTTTAGCTAGAACTTGTTTCTGATTCTACAAATATACTAAGAAACCCATTTTCTTACACAGCTGGAAAATCAGAGAAGAAAGGAGAAGACAAGCAAGCAGAGTCAATTTCATCCACCAAGGAGGAGCTTTCAGTTGACAAGGTGTCAGCTACACCCTCCACAGCAGCTGATGGCCAGCCAAAATGAAGCCTCATGTGATTGCGGAGGCTTCTGTGAAAAACGAAGCGAGGCATTTAGCTGTCCTAAAGTGCAGGTGGTATTCAATGGACCGTGTATCATGATGGTGACGAAGTTTGAATTTATTTTTTCTTCCTTATTTTAAAAGATCATGTTTTAATTATCCATAAAGTTATTCTTTCTTTTTTTTATTACCATTATTTTTTCTTAAGACGAGAAAGTTCTTATCTTTGGAAGAAGATTTATATCAGTAATGAAAAAAAAAAAAAATGTAAATGAAATGATAAACCCAGTGGTGAGGCAGATTTGCTGTGGTTGAAACAGTTTGAATTTGTGGTTTATTTCTCTATTGAAAGGCAAAGTGCGTAATGTTGAGTGAACTTTATTTTCCTCTATTTGAAAAGCTTTCAACGCTGTGCTAGAAACATAGACATGATTGATGCTATGGTTTTCTTTAGAAGTGTTAAATGCATATGGACGTGCATATGTTACTTTGGTTGATTTTTGTATCTTGTCAGTTAAGTAAGGACTCAGTGGTACTGGGAAGGCACCTGTGCTTGTTTATTTAATACAAGAAGATACTACTCCACTAAAGGAAAGTAAGTGTGTAATGCACATGAGTCTCTCTTCTAGTTGTTAAATGATTTCTTTTGGTTTACTGGCTCAGGATTGATGGTTCCTGTAGCTACTACAGAGTAGGGGTTTGAAATGAGCTTTTTAAGAAAGGAGGGTGTACCCTTTGGAAGATATCCCTCTTGTGAAAAATGCTATAGAAAGTAATGCTGATCACTATATAAGAACATTTTTGAAGCCTAAGACATTATTACTGGCATTTACATAAGAAACAGGTTTACATTGACAATGTAAAGAGCGTGACCAAAGTGCAAGAGGCGTTAAATGATGGGTGAACCCTGCCAATCTTACACCATAGAGAAGAGAGTAATGACCAGGCCATGGGTAACCCGTGGACGCTGTCTTGCTGCTGGCCATGCGCCAACTTGCTGCTGAGGAACCTGGGGAAACTGGGGCCATTGCTAATGTGTATGGGACACATGGCGACAGAATACACACCCATTACCTGTTCCCTTGTTATTTTCAGGGAAAGGGTTAGGCACCCCTGGCCACCATGCTCTACTGTCACTGCCCCTGATGGTATGCTGTCTGGCTAGCTGAGGTTCCAATATGTTATTGTAACTTGTGCATTTTACCATGTGTATGACTTGATATCGTTCCCTCATTGTTACGCTGTTGAAAAGCGCACTGTATGGGCAACTCTGGGAAGGCTTCGTGTTGCTTCACGTGGCAGTGGCAGCTAGTGGGTGTGGCAAGAATTACAATATTGGCTGCGGCCTACCCAACCAACCACACCTGCATACCACCCACGTGGCACGCCTACGTCACAGTCTTTTAATTTTAATTGGCCCCACACTATTGAATGGATGGGACTCTTTTAGACCCCTCAGCTTTTATAACTGATCCAGAGCGAGTGAGGGGCCTCCGCCCCCTCCTCAACACTCTTAGCAGCAAGTTCAACACACCTTGTGTAGTTGTCTTATTGCAATAAACTCAATGTCTCCTGGAGTGTGTGTTACTTTGCAATCCTTATGAGCTAGCTTATGATAGACAAAGTAAGCTTAGACAAATAAAGAGAAATCCTAAAGATACATGATACTGCTGTCTGCTCTTGACTGTATTAATGTACCTTGCAAACCTTACAGGTAAAATGGCAGTTTTTGTAACTTATTGTAGTTTATCTGAAAATTTGATTTAGGCATTTGATAATGTATGTATGGTATATTTAAACAACAGTCATTAATGCATGTTGAGTTTGATATTATTTATCTCATCTTTGTTTATTTAGATAGCAGATCTATTTACTATGAACATTATTATTATTACTATATAGATACATTGCCAACAGTTAGTGTTAACTACTTCATTTTGGGATGTATAATATTTTGGATTTTAGGAATTGGGAGAAAAAATGGTAAAAAGGGAGGCTATTCTGTACTCTTCGCCTCACCAACTAGTACTTACAGTATGCTGCACGCATAGAACTGTCTTGCTCAACTAGACTTATCTTAGAAACTGTGTGGTAACTTCACACTTTTAATTTCATTTCCTTTCTTCTGCCTCGTATCCTTTCTCTCCCTTACACCCAAGTGACAGTGATTGAAACACTTTAATGATATTATCCAAAGACAACATTTCAGTTTACATATCTTAACAAATGTAGAAGAAAAACATTTATTCCCACTATGAAATAAAGAGAAAGCGATCCATTTAAACTGGATATCTTATTCATTTTCCCACTCATTAGAATTTGTAGTAGGCTTCTTGCTTATTTTAAAAGTATTTTTAGTGTTTTATAATAGTGATAGGTGATGTACATTTGAATTTGCTTTTTACTTGTTCATTTTATTTATTTTTATTCTTTTTTTAAATGTAAATATTGACGGTGAGAAGAAAGATTCAATATGTGAATCTTGATTTTCACAGTGTTGCATAAACATTCAAAAAATCAAAACTGAAGTTTTCTTTGAGAATTATAGTATATTTACATTTAAAGAAATATATGCAGTCAAATGTTATAATTATCATTGAGGTTTGTTACATTGTTCTCATAGAAATAGAAGTAGCCAAGTTTTCTAAGGAACATTTAAAATAACTGCAAATAGTAACTCATTGATAGCAATACAGATGATCTTCAGTGAATTGAGTTTTAGAGACCACACACTAAAGTATATTTCAGATATGATTTCTTTATTTAAATAAACTTGATAGTATTGCTGAACTGATACAATAAGCCATGTCCAGAGAGTAAGCATGACTGTTATTGCATGTCCCGAGTAGTGACAAAACAACCAGTTTGCAAGAGGAATTGGTTGCTCAGCCACTTTGACATTATTTAATAGGCATGTGCGCACTCCTGGATATGGCTTTATTTTGGATAGCAGAAGGATAGATTTCCTTCAAATATTGACGTGAATATATGCATACCCCTCTAGTATCTCTTACATGAAAGTACTGTGAATATATTTTTCCTTTTAATATTTTATTATATATAAGTTGTTTATGTTTATTACATCTCGTCTTCATGATGTATATAGATGTAGAAAAACTAAAGCCTCACTTGAAAGTGATTGCATGATTAATTTTGCATTTTAGTTTATTAAAATCATAGGAGTATTTAAGAAAAGATACAGGGACTGCAGTAACAAAAATAAAGAAAACACGAGAAAATGCCTAGTGGCAGAATATCAAAAGTTGAAGGAAGAGAGCACTTTCCAATTGCACAAAGGAATCTCGGATTATCAAACAACAATAAATACTAATATAGAAAGTAGCAGAAAACTATACAATATTATTGTACACAGGATAAGAGAACAAACCACTGACTGGGAATTGTTATGCATAGTGGTTGCCAAAATTATTACTGGGTTTTAGCAAAAATTAAGCTGTCAGTTGAGGTTTGATAAGTTAGTTTGGCCATGACAAATAGTGTAACATCTATGATTGGGCATTGGTTCGTTACTGTTGGATATGCCATGCAAAATAATGGCAGGTGGTAGAATATTAATGGAGTGCTTACGACCTCGCATGAACACAGGATTAAGGAGTTAAGGCAACTGAACAAAAAAGAAATTTGAAATAGGCTGAATATCAGAGTATCATGTGAAAATTTTTTTTTTTTTTTGGGGGGGGGGTTCTGCACAAGATATTTAAGACAAACCACTCAAACTTATATTGATTAAGAATGTTAAATGGGAGAAATTGGTGGGAATAAGGCTAAATATGGCTTCCATTTAGCTTCACAGGGAGCTAATAGTTCCTCCCCATCCCTTGCTCGTTGTCGTGAGGGGGCTTAGGAGACGGAGACCTCAGACCTCACTCCAACTAATTTTGCACGGAGTTGTCTTGTCCTTTCTTTTTTCAATACTCATATTTGCTGTTTTCAACACAATGCTCCCCACTCAATTCAGACAGCCTTTATCATATACGTACCCCATCAGCTCCCTCTCTCTACCCTTTTCACTACCATAGTACCTCTAGTACTGTACAACTTGTAATTCATCCCTAACTCTATTCGTTACTCAACCTTACCATAGCATCATATGACCTTATAAGTCATGTGGCACTTCCTTACCTGGGGGTGTTGCCCCCAAGCCTCACGCTATCACTATAATTTGAATACGCCGCTAATGTCCTTAGATGCTGACGCAGGAAAAGTGAATAATAAATGGTCATAGTTCTGAATACAAATGTTACTGAATAATCAACTTTCATTATTTTCAATTGTTCTGATGTAGACTCCTTTCAAGTTAACTGGAGATTGGGTGCAAAACTGGTTAAATGTATGTTCAAAGGCATCAGTTTTTTTAAATTAAAGTAAAAGAGGATCACCCCTCCCTTGGACCTAATCACTTGCCTCAACTAATTTTGCCTTCCTATTCCTTGTCTTCTTCATCCCTTCTTCTGTCCACTTATCCTAATCATTAACTCATTTTTATCCTTTTCGCCACAATACTTTGTCATAATGGTGTGACCTTTTGTGTCTGTCACATTTGTTTTTGGCCATTCTGGAAATCCACAAACATCACCTTAGAGAGAGAGAGAGAGAGAGAGACAGACAGACAGACAGACAGACAGAGACAGAGACAGAGACAGAGACAGAGACAGAGACAGAGACTGACTTCCTAACCTGGGGCTTCGTCCCTAAGCCCCACCCTATTGCTGTATTTTGAATATGCCGCTAATGACTTTAGAGAAAACCACTATATGAACATTAAGATTCCTACTTGATTCTGATTTGCTACCTAAAATAGAAACGAGGACTTTCCCAGCAAAAATACAGTTGTTAACTTTACATAAATTAGATTTGAACTTATGAAGTAAATACATAGACAACCATTAATTTCATTACGCACAATAGCAAGTATTTGCGAGCTCTTAATGTGTAGAAAACCAAGAAATTTATGAAACCTAAATATAATAAAAAAAGAGACTAACATGTCGGGACATTGTTCATTTATTGAAAAATTTCGTTTGCTTCAACATCTAAGGTCATTAGTGGCGTATTCAAATATAGCGATAGCGTGAGGCTTGGGGGCAAAGGCCCCAGGTAAGGAAGTGTTATATGTCATTAAAGGTCATATGGCGCTATGGTAAAGTATAGTAGCGAAAAAGATTAGGAATGAGTTAATTTGGGAAAGTTACAGGTTGAACAGTACTAGAGGTTAGTATGGTAATGAAAGGGTAGAGAGGGGAGCTGATGGGGGTACAGTATAAGGTAAAAGTTGTTAGAAGGGGAAGGAGTTAAGGGAGCATGGATCATTATGATAAAGTATTGAGGCGTAAACGGCAAAAATGAGTTCTCGATTACGATAAGCGGACAGAATAAGGGGACGAAGTGAAAGGAAAAGGAAAGGAGAAGAAAAGGGCCATGCAAAATTAGTTGAGGGGAGGGCTGAGGTCCGAGGGTAGGGGTGATTCCCTACACTGGGCCTCAGTCCCAATCTCCTAACCCCCCCCCCCCCACGACAACAACAAGAAAGTGATTTGGGGGGGGGGGGATGTCAGGAGATATACAAAATGTAAAGCTATACACCTCTATACACTGTTGATGCATACCATGTTATTCTAAAAAAGAAATGAAGATTAAGTAAATTTCTCCAAGAAAACCCCGTTTTCAAACAAACCCAAACCAACTTCTGACAGGGTTAAAAATATGTATATTTATTTTTAATACATTCATTATAAAATCACTTTCACATACACATTAGACTGAACATACACTTAAAAGACATTCAGAAAATTAATTGCATCTAAAATAAGAGTATAAAACCGGTTTCAGCATAAATTTTCAAATACGAACAAAATGCTATTCAAGGGATTATGCCATATTCACATACGTTTTAGGTAACATAAATAATAATAGAATATACTCCCTACACCGTCTTGTAAGACATTAATTTTTACAACTTGTTTTTAAGAACTTAATACTTGTCGCTTGATTGATTGTATCACAAAATTCACTGGTTACAGACTTCGGCAATACTCAAGAATATCATGGGATTTCTTTGTTTTAAGCAAAAGGCATTCAGCATTTAAATAATAAGTTACCGATCCTGAGGTCTTAATTCATGACTAGCAAATCATTTTTTCTTTAAAAATAAATATGACCGTTGTAAGCAAAGACCCCTGACAAGATGATAGCCGAACTGTCATTCGACGAGGAATGTTTGGATGATCACAAGGCATATCTGGAAATGAAAATATCTAAATTACCAAGCTGAGCGCGAGGGCTTCGCACTGGAATCGCTCCTGGAATTCCTGGTTGGTTTTAGGTGGTGCTCAGCAGATGGCATTCCTATGTAGCTCTTGTACTTCTCTCGATTTCGGTCCGAGTCTGCATTTTCTCTTGACATGCTCTTTGTGCATGTACGCAATTTCGATTCTTCGGATGGCTCCCTGTCGTCGTGTAATTTTTCTGCATCTGATCTGTATCTCCTCTCCTCGTCTGACATTAATTTGTATTTCCGGTCTCCGGTACTTCTGCTTCGGTCACTGTACGGTCTGTCTCTCTCCCCTGGTAGCCTCTCTCTCTCTCCTGTTAGTCTATCTCTCTCCCCACCCGGCTTGTCCCTTTCCCTGCTAAATTTGTCCCTCTCGTTCGCCTTATTCCTCTCGCTGTCTCTCTCCCTGTCTCCGGCCAGCTGATCCCTCTCCCCAACACTCGGCCTCTACTATCTCCACCTCTGCTTTTTTCTCCTTCCTTGTGCCTCTCCTCCCATAGCTTCTCCCTTTCTCTGCCGCGCTCCTTTTCTCCTCGCCTTTCCTCCTCCCTTCTGTATCCCCGTCCGGACCTCTCCCTCTCCCGGTCTTTGTCTCTGCCCCGATCTCTCTCTCTGTGTGGCGAGCCAAGTTTCGAGACGCCCTGGATCTTGACGCTCTTCTCGATAACTCTACGTTGGTGGTCCCGCTGCGGGAACAGCTCTGAAATCGGGAGAGGAGAGCATGAAAACTTCACAATCTTCAAATCTATTAAAATAATGTTGAAGAAAAAAGAGAAATAGAATTAAACCATTGAATGTAAAAGTGGAACAACAAATAAACCAATTATTCACACAAACATAATAGGTACACCGTAGATGAAACTGCAACATTATACTCTACAGAATTTGACAAATAACCACAGACAACTTGAAAGCAAAGAGTTAAGCCTAGAAATATCGAACCAGACCCGGCCCTCTTCTGTAATCTGGTATTCCACAACCAAGGACATATTTCGATAGGCAATATTTAAATCTACATATCTTTCACTGAAATGCACCCTTTAATAAATACTTAACCTAGCAGAATAATCGTCTGCATAATGAATAATTAAATAAAGCTCAAACGACGATTAATGATCACAAAAATACTATTGGCAGCACTTGCTAAGTACTTTTACCAGTAATTTCCCCTCCCACAATTAACATGGTAAATCTTAAAACGTCTCTTACCGAGAGTTCCAAAATAGAAATGAAAATCAACCCCTCCAATAACCAAATAATACAACCAGCACTCCGATTCCTACCTTTGGAGTTGAGGAGAGCTTCTCGAGCTGCATTCATCTCCGCTTGCTGAATCGAATGCCCCGACGCCTTGGCCAAACGTCGTCCACGAAAATACACAGCTACGGTGTACACACGTGTGTTGGTGGGGCCCTTGCACTCAATAACTCTATGATAAAGAAGAGTATGCTTATGTCACATAAGAGGGCAATACTATGTGTACTTAGCGGTTAAGTTATAAATACATCACTGAGTGCAATACTACAATGATGAATACAGCATGCAGCTAGTGATTGCAATGGCAGTACAACTAGTTTACGTGCAGTATCAACTTCCACTTACTTGTAAATGGGAATGTCAGGTTCCCCTCCATCCATAGTCCTCAGGGTCAAGCAACACTGCTGCAATTTGCTCTTGGGATCGTTCCAATCCTGGTTCATGATGAATTGATGCAACCGTGGGAAGAAACACACCTGACAGAAGGCGCGGCAGTAGTCTAGACCCTAAAATCAGCGAAATAGTCATATTTATGATCATAAAAAGAATGTGCTTTTGCAAACATACATTGCTAAATGCCCAGTTCGATGTGACATCACTCGAAGCATCGCTAAGGGCGGCGATCGTGTTTGGCTCAAAACATTCGCAGTCAAGTGTCCGCGAAGTACTACTTGTTCATTGATCACTGAACATCTTGTCTCCCTTCGTTGACAAAGTATTTAACGACCAATTTGACATGTTACAGAGGACAACAAGAAAACGTTAGCTCGAGAAAATCCAGGCAGCGAAGCGCGAAGGGGTTCCTACCGGATAACCGCAGACGAATGGTCAAGTCTATTGGCGGACTGGCCTAACGTGGAATTTTCCAATATTTATGTTTACTTCATAAATTCACCTAGAAATCATTCTTTTGGCATTCATTCGACTTCACTGTAAATCGGGGGAATTGATGTTCCATTTATTTCAACGTCGAATAAACTGAAATGTTCTTTCCCCGACTACAGTAAATTTCGAAACATCAAGGCAAGAGATGGAGTCACGGGAACATATCATCTCATGTATAAGGGTGGCAAAAACATTGTTCCAATGTCTGCAATGTTAAACATTTACAGAGATTGAATGAAGTACCACTGAAACCTGGGTGCCAGCTTGTTCGCATGGAACCACAATCTGTGTCCGCTGCAACTGCATTTTTGTGTGCTTGAGCATTTCCTTATAGGTTTATTTATAACATGCTTACCTAAAATTATGAAGGGAAAATAATCAAATATGGTATAAACATTATCAAAGTGAACCTCCTAAAGGTTTGTGCTTTGAAAACCCGATGATGCAGATGTGCATATAGAAAAAAAAAAAATACTTGTAACGGTCTTCGATTTTCAAAAAACTTCCTTTTGTCTTAAAAGTAAAGATTTACTGTATTTTAAAGTACTTCCCAGAAAACTCTACACAAAGCTGAAACCTCAAACCATTCTAATAGGCCTCAGCATAAGGTCTTTCTGGCCAAACTTCCACAATATTAGTGTACTCGTAAAAAGCAACTTCAGGGTTCTGAATCCTCCTTGCTCAAAACTTTTCTTTGGATTTAATGATCAAAAAAGGGGTTGCAAGCAGTCAAGTCTGGACTGTGGAAAGGAGGGCCCCATGCATCTTTGCCTTTTTTCCCTTCAAAAAGCCCACTGATGTGCACAGCAAGCACAGCTATCATTCATGTAGAAGATGAAGATCTTGATGCTGCTGCTGGGCTGTTTCTCCTTCAGCATCTTCAGCAGCTTGGGAAGACAAAGGGGTTGAAAACCCTGGGGCCCAATGGCTACACTGACTTCAAAGTTAAACAGAATGAGCTCACAAACCCATTACCATTCCCATACTCTTAGACTTCCTGAATATCAGAGGATGATCTATACACCTAGTTACCGATTGTCCATTAGTTTTGGGGTCACAATGATACATCCAGATTTCATCACAGGTAATAGTGCTGT
The DNA here is from genome assembly GCF_015228065.2 of Penaeus monodon. Classification (NCBI taxonomy): domain Eukaryota; kingdom Metazoa; phylum Arthropoda; class Malacostraca; order Decapoda; family Penaeidae; genus Penaeus; species Penaeus monodon. Next base: position 32,147 of record NW_023663926.1, on the reverse strand, counting down.
GCATACCCTCCACTAACCCGGCCAGCTGTTCTTTTGCCTAATCCACCCTTTGTTGATTTTGTTCAATGGTGATGGTATACAGGATTCATTGGAATCATGCTTCACTTGTGATTCTAATTTTTCAGTGAGGATTCAAATCCACTGATTCTTAGCTATAGCCCCCCCAATCCCTTCCCTGTTGTTGTCGTGGGGGGCTTAGGAGGCGGAGACTGGGACCCAATGATGGGGAAAACTCCCCAACCTGGGACTCACCCCTCGACCTCAACTAATTTTGCATGGTCTTTTTTTTCCTTTCCCACTTTTCGTTTTGTCCCTTCACCAAACCCTTTGCTATTCACCTCCTAAGGGTGTGGGGAGCCGTGCTGAAAGGATGAAAGGCTGACTTTGTGCCAGTCCTGAACGGCCTGAGGGACCTATGGGCACGGTATTCCCCTGATTTAGTTATCTACCCCTTACCCCTCAAGGGGCCCCTGAGGGGGGGACTTTTTTTTATCCCCAACATAATCCAGGCTTACCATGGCCAGTAATGAAAAATTTTATCCCCACTTTTAGGGGCAATGGGTTTGGCCCCTTTATCAAATAGCCCCAACGATGTAAACCCCCCAGATTCCCTGACCCAGGCTCCTCCTTTGACCACGGCCCCGAAACACTGAAATAACTACCCCCCCCATCAATACCTACTAGTACAGTAGCCAACAATCAACCTTCTCAACTTCAACACATCTACCCCCACAACCTCCAAACATCAACCACCTCGTCCTCCCTTATTCTACATTCTACCTTACACCCTTATTGCCCACCCCCCCATAACACTACCTCCTTAACACTACTCCATCTTCGTCACGCCCCGCCCTTCGACTACCCCTATCTCTACAAAAATTTGAATACCCTCTTCAGCACAGCCAAATGGGGACCGATTTTTCGTGATCCCTCCCACAGCTCCCTACTCTGACAACACCCTTCTTTTCCCAACAATGTCTCCAAAAACAAGTAGGTAAAGTCTCTTTCCGTAGCCGACCCGACCGTCCCGTCTTTGTCACAGTAACACCCGAAAACCAAGCTATAGCTTTAACAAAACTAACAAAATATATGGTAACCCATCCTTTGCAGAACCCCATCCAACCCTCAATACTTGCACCGGGAAAACAGTTTCAATTCCCCAGCAAATTGCCAATCTATGACAAAGATTAGCAGTTTGTGGAGAAGATCTACTTGCCTGTCTCACAGACTATGAGAAACATCAGTACAATGCTACTCCTTTCCCCCTAGAGGTCATCGAAAGAAACCCACTAACACAGCCAAAATTACCTTCCGTGGGCATGACCTTCCCTTTAACGTCTACATAGGAGGAGAATCCCTCCCTGTTCGTCCATACCAACCCCCTCCCGTCAGTGCCAAAATTGTTGGTGTCTAGGACACCCAGCCAAACATTGCCGTTCCACAGCCAGATGCCACTATGTGCCCAACCTGGCCATCCCCGATCTAACTGTCCTGCCCAATCACGCACATGTGCCAACTGTGGCGGCCCCCATAATGTTTTTTATAGGGGTTGTCCCACCTATAAATTTGATCTGAGGTAGCAACTCTCAGATTCAAACTTGGACTCACACTACGCGAAGCCAGACAAGAACCCGTCGACGGGGTTTTTCTCCTTACTCCTTACTCCAGTAATACTGCTCATTCAAACCAATTCTCCTAAACCCACCCCTCCTACATCTAACCCCCCCTCTTCTACCTCCTACCTTCCCCAGTCAAACTCTTTTGCCATCCTAAATCCAGACACTCCAATCTCTACTACAGATACTTCAATCACCACACAACCCCAAAACACCTTCCCCTCTTCCTCCTCGCACTACCCGTAACAGACAGAACAAACGTTCCACCCCCTCTTCCCCTACCACACAATCACCTCCACCTTCCTTTGCTCCTATGCTTGAGACACCAGTCCTCTTCCCCCCTTCACAAGAAATCCTTTATCCCCCAAAACTCCCGAACCAACTCAGAAAAAGGGAAAACCATTGAAAATATTCAAGATACCTAATGAAAACTGACACTCAAACCTCCCAAAACTACAACTCCTGCTCCTTCCCCTCCAAGTAACTGCTGATATCCATCCTCCTCCTAATGATATCCCCCCTACACCCTATCCTCCTACCCCCTCCCAACACAGCCCATCCCCCCGACCCCCACCCCGCCCCACATTAACCCCCCCACCATCCCCTCTATCCTTCCACTCCCTCCTTACGCACGTGAATCCTTATGTAAATCATTTAAATCTCATAAAGTCAATACACACCACCAGACACTCCAAACCCCCACATCCTACTGCCCTGCCACGTTTTGAAACAACTCGTACCTCTGCTTTCCCCCACCCATCCCCCCTTCACTGACCCCCCAACCTATTCAGACATCCTTACAGAATCCCACACTTTTTGCTTCAACAACCATTCTCTTTCCTCAAACGCATACATATTCTTCATCTAATCTAATCCTTACCATACCCGACCCTAACCCTTTCACTCACCAACTCCTTTGCCCAGCTTTGACAACTAATCCACTAACTCAAAACCCCCCATCCCAACATTAACTTTAGTGCTACATGACCTTAGATGTCTAGCCCCATTTATCTTGCTTTAACCATTAACCATTAACCCTTAGCTATAGTTATTCTTTGGGTTCTCTAGCTTCACAGAGCACAATGTTCTCCAGTGAAAGCTGTATTTGGGAACCTTTCCCTATAATCCAGACTTCCTCCCTTTCCCTTCACTTCTGCAGACTATGGGAGATGGTCCTACAGAAAGAGTGTATACAGAAGCAGTCTAGCTTTTTAAGGAATGCTGTTGACCTTAGCCATACAAAAAGTCATCATCTGGGAGTTATGCTTGGTGGCCCAGCTGTTTTGAAGTTGTTTCATTTGTTAACACTCATGGGAGTGTTTTAAGTCTCATATGACGCACTGCATAATTACACATCCGAATTCTCTTGGCCCACTTTCAAGATTAATTCCATGTCTTTTTACATGAAGTAATCAGTTTAAAAAATGACCAATTAAGGATTTTCTTTTAAAAGTTACTTTTGTAAGATTTCACTAGAATAAATGACAAGACTTGTTAAATTGTGAATTTGTTCTCATCTGTCAAATCAGTCTTTTTCATTCTCTACTCTTTTATACAAAATTGAATCCTATAGATCAAATAGCACTCTCCCGAGAATATCATGTGTCAAATAAATCAATTATATTATAATACTGGGCCCACAAGCCACTCTCCAAGGAATGTGGTTTGCAGGCCCAGAGGTCTAAACCTAGATTCTGGTAGGCCTGTCCCACATGAACACTCATGCACTCCTTTCCTCCCCCTTTGCAATACAATTTTGAAATTTTTTGCAGACACATTTTGCTTCTTTGCCATTTTCTGGGGTCTATATTGTCAGTTGTTAGTTATATTCAGAGATAATAGAGTTTTCTTTGAGCAGACTTCATGTTAACTCTCAAGGTAGTTATACTCTGTGCATTGACAGTAATAATAGGTAACTTTTGTTATTGAGTTCTTTTTTATATATTTTATATTATTAAAATTTCTAAATTTCTACAACCACGGGTAACAGCTGGAAGGAATAGGTTCCTCATGTAAAAAATGAACCCTTCCTGAAGAGGGCCCCTTTTCTTGGGCTTGGTTAAATGGTATTAAAATTCACCCCCATGGCCCATGAATTTTCGCAAACCCCCCCAAATTCAATCTGACCCCAAAGTGTTTTGGTGCACTCTTTAACAAGATTTTCCCTATTATTTTTTGAAAACAATTTCCCATGTTTGGGGACTTTCCCGGAAACCACCCCTCAGTAAAAAAAATTTCATGATGGGGACACTCCTGTCCCCTGCTTCTTGTAGAATTTTTTTAGATGAGACATTCCTTTTAAACCCTGCCACTTGTAAAAATTTTTTCATAAAAAGGTGTCCACCAAAATAGATAAAAAGGGGTTTAGAGATATGATTTTTTTTCCCAAAACGGGAACAAAAAGATTGATGGTACAGCTCAAAATTTTTTTAAAAAGGGCCTAAATTTGAACTTTTTTTTTCCTTTAAACTGAAATTTGGGTTCGTTTTTTAATTTAAAAGATTTATTTTTCTTTTATGAAAACAAAATCAAAAATTTTACATACAATTAAGTCATCACAGCCTGTTACCAGTCAAAAAAAACTACAAAAAAGGGGAAAATTTTTAACCCCAAAAATTCTTACCTCTGAAAAAAAGGGGGGGCAGTTTGCTGTTGGCTCCCAAAAGGCTTTTATATCAGACTCTTATTTTTTTTTTGAATCAAGATTATTTATATAATGGCAATAAAAATTTTTTTAAAATTTTTCCCTGAAAAAAAAGGAAAAAGGGGGTAAACAGGTAGTACAAATTAAGGGGACCCGTGGGACTAGCTCAAAATTACAGGGGAACAGGGCCATGTATGTCATCCCCCATCCCAGCTCCAGGGGCCAAGACAAGAAAAAAAAGATAAGACAAAAAAAAAAAAATAATAAATAAAAAATAAAAAATAAATAAATAAAAAAAATAAAGAAGAAAGTGGAATGCCAATTTTTTCACCCCCTTTCCCCTTTACACTAAATGGTCCTTTATATTTTTCAAACCCCCTTCCCTGAAAAAAATTTTTCCTGGGTATACATCGGAGTACAACTTTTTGCCCTTTTTAAAGATGGTAATTTTTCTCCAAGAAAGGAAAAATTTAAATTTTTCGATAGAAATTCAGATTTTTAGGGGAGCTTTCACAACACTTACCCTACAATATAGGGGGCCCCAAAAAGAAATGTTTCCCAGCAAATCAGCACGACCCTTTTTGTTTTAAACTTGTTTTAAAAGTGTGAATACATTCCCTAGCTGTCATCCCCAAGTTTTCACATCCAAACAGCCTGGGCCCGGGTTTTTTCCAGGTGAACAGAACTGTAAAAAAGGTGGAAATCGTTTTAAAAATCAAAAGGCATAAAAAAACCCAATCATTGGCCCCTTTTAGCAACCTCTCAGGATTAATTTTTAAATTGGAGAAAAACCTACTGGGGTGAGGAAAGGCCCGGGAAACAGGTGTTTTTAATTGATATAAATTTTTTTTTTTTTTTTTTTTTTTTTTGTGAAAAATCCCAAATACAAAATGCTCCAGTATCAACTTTCCCCATTTCCTCAAGAGTATTCCACAAAGCAGTTCAGCTCATAACATAAAAAAACAAAACCTTTGTTCACACCCACACATCTGATAACGGGGAAAAAGTTAAAGAAAAAATTTAGCGGGGGACTGGGGAAAAGACTAGATGTTTTTTTCATCTTTAAATCAAGTAAAATATGTTTTACTTTTTAACATGCAAAACGAAACGCACACACCACACTGCACCCCCCCACCCCAAAACCCCAAACCAAAAACCCCAATAAAAATAAAAATTTTGTAATGTTAAGCTATTTTATTTTATAAAAAACGGGCCTTCGGGGTAATGGGTTTTACCATTTGCTAAAGAAACAAACTATTACACTTTCCAAAAACATTACATTTTTAAAAACTGAAATAAAAATTTGGGCGGGTTCAGCCCTTACGAGAGGGGGCCCTTTCCATGAGTTGGGGAAAATTTTTATATAAGAAAAACTCAACCCCCCAAAAACCGGGGGAAATGTGTCCCCCAAAACCCCAAAACGCTGATTTGATCCTGAGAAAGGTTGTTGAAGCCGACTGCGGTCAGTGAAGGCTCGACCCAAAACAGGCGGAGGGGGTTGAAGGGGCACACCAATGGACTCCCAAACTTGGAAAAAATTCGGTTAAAAGGGAAGAAGTGTAAAATACTGCAGTTTTTCGTCTGCCCTTTATAAATTCCCTTCTGTGGGCTCCCTGTGAATCAAAAATTTTTTTTTTCCTTTTTTTATTTGGGCCCATCACAAAAAAATTAAAACCAGATCTAACAAAAATAATTAATTGCACCCATTTACAGTAAGGTTTGGGAAGGATTTAAATCCATTTTTCGGCCCCCCTGCGGCTTTCCCCTTTGTATTGGGTGAGGGGGATATTTTCCCCAGATTTTTGGCAAAAAATCCTCACCTTTAAACAGGGCCCAAAATTAGAACACTCTGTTTCCTGGCAAGGGGAAAAAACCCCATTATCTTTCCCGGTTCCCCAAAAAATTTTTTAAAAAAAATATATAAACTAAATATTTTTTTTTTTAAAAAAATATAAAAATTTATATCTATACTATATTATACCTATATATATATATATATATAATATATATATATAAAATAATATATATTTTAATATATATATAAAATTATATTATATATAAAAATAAATCAAAATGTATTTTTATATATTATGAAATACATATATAAATATATAATATATATATATATATATATATAAAAATTTTATATATATTTACATATATTATTATTTTTAAATATTGTTGTTTTATTATTTTTTGGGTTTTAATTATATATAAGTACAAAATATTTATATATATTTAAATTATATATCCCTTATTTATATATAAAATTATATATATAAAATATATATTATATAAAATTATATATATATAATTATAATTTAATATATAGGTAAAATATAATGTAAAACATATGTAGATATATTTAAATGAAAGCATATTTTATATTTATATGTGTATATATATATAAATTTTATAATTTTATATATAAAATATATATATATAAAATATATATATTTAAAATTATATTATATATATTTATATATCTGTGCATATATATTTACATATGTAAAATTTTTATTATTTAATGTATATATTTTTATGAAAAAAAAATCATATATAAAATTTTTATAAATATATATATTAAATATATATATAAGATATATATATATATATTTTAAACCCAATTTAACGGAAATTCTCTGTTTGACCCAAGCCGGGGACCTCTCCACCACCCTTTTCGCCACTAAACTCGATTTTACGCTTTTTTTTCCCAATTTAAATTACCTCACCCCCCCCCCCCAAAATTTTTTGATATTGTCGTTCGGGTTTCTTTCTTGGGTTTGCCTTTTTCCCTCTTTTTTCCTTTTCACCATCCCTGTCAGAAAGTTTTCTCAATACTTTTACTTCCCCCAACAGGGACCAAATTTTTAAATTTTCCCCTTTGTTCAAGAGTCCAACGGGCGGTTTTTTAAAATTTATTTTTAAAAAAAACTTCATCTTTCCCGTCTTCTTCTCTGCCCAGCAAATAGGGCAGTACTGTCTGAAACACCACTTTTAAAAAACTTTTTGACCCTTTTTCTTGCCCTATCTACTTCAACACCCCACTAAAACCATATGATGAAATTTGGGGAAAAAACAATGAGTTCAAAAACCTCAGCTTTGTCCGTAAGGTAATGCTTCGGTTTTTTTCCAGTGAATTGAGAGAAATTTGGGGCTTTTTTGGAAAGGGTTTAATTCTTTTTTTTTTCCCCGGGGTGAATCATCAAAAAATGTATTATTTTAAAACCCGTTTCAAAGAAAAGGGGAAATCTTTCACTTTTTCCAAAATTTCTTTCCATTGATTGAAACATGTTAAATAAAATTTTTCCCTTTGCCGGTTATTTTTAAATTTTTAAAGGACCTTTAGTTTTCTTGGCTTTTAAAAAAACCAAGCCAGCCTTTTCCTTGTTCTCTAATTTTACCCTAGTATTTGTTTGGGTTCAGTGATATCCCTGGCAATAAAAAATATATCTTTGGCGTACCTAAATTTTTTGTATTTTTATCCTCCAAAACCCACAGTTCCTTCAAAATTCTCAAAAGGCCACCTCTCATAATTTTTTCAGAAAAATATTAAAGAGGGCGGAGAAAAAGGAAACCCGGGCCCGTACTCCTTGTTTGATTTTCAAAACCATTCTTTTAAACCCCAAAGGGTTCTTCACCCTGTTTGGGTTTTTGGGTATAAAAGCTTTTAAAATTGGGATGATTTTTTTGGGTTTTCATATCGTACTTTTATTCCAGAGGATATCGTGATCAACGTATAAAAAGTTTTTCACAATCGATGAAACACAGGTATAGGTTTTTTTGTTTGTTCTCTTTTTTTTCTCTATGTTTAAATTTTAAAAATTTTAGAATCGGGTTTTCTGGTATTTTTTCCGGGGCGAAAACCCGTTTGGTTCGTTTTGGAAATTTTCCTTTTTAAACTTCAACTTCATTCTTTCAGCAAAAATTTTTTCAAAAAAATTTTGCTGCTGTGACTTTTTAAGGAAATTTTTAAAAATTATTGTTGCATTGGAGTGCGTCACCTTTTTTAAAGGGATGGGAGGGAAAAACGGGTTTTAACCCCGGGTTTTTTTGGCCATTTTTTTTCATTCCCAATTTTTTTTACAGAGCATATTTTAAATTTGTTCCCGCTGTTTTTTCCCTCTACTCCGGGGCTCTTTTTATTCTTTACTTCTTTTATGGCTTTTTTAAAATTTGCCCCCGCAGGGGGGTGGTTCATCCCCGCTGGCCCTTGATCTAATTAAGGGTTTTTTTTAATTTTTATTCTTTTTTTTAAGTTGGAAAATATTGATTCCCTCTATCTTTGGGCTTCTTTTCCATAAAAAAACAATCCATTTTTCAGTTTTTATAAATGTCCATTGTAGGTTTAAATTTTGTCTTTTGGGTTTTTCGTACCCTTGGTAGAGTTTTTTAGTTGTCTTTTTGATAGAAAAGTTTTCAAAATTTTTGGCAATGTTTATTTAAATATTTTTTTCCTTTTCTTGTCGCAATAACTTTGAATTTTTTTATTTTTTTTTTTTGTAAATTTCTTTTTCAATTGGGTTATTTTATACCTTTTTTTTAGGGATCTTCCCTTTTTTTCAATTTTACTTTTGTGTTTTTTAGATATAAAGGGGGAATTTTTTTCTTTTTCCTTTTTTGGGGAAAATTTTTTTTTAAGCTTTTCTCAGGGAGGAGTTCTTTTCTTTTTTCCCACAACTCATTTTGGGTTTTAATTTATCTTTACATTGATTTAGGATTTCAAATTTTTTTTTGACACTGCAATTCTGTAATTTTTATCAAGAGTTTTTTTAGCGAGCTTTTGAGGGGGGTATTGGGGCGCTCCCTCTTTTTTAGTCCTTTTTTTTAAAATCGTAGTTAGTGTTGGGTGGCAAAGTTGCAGTCGGGAAACCCGGTCCCTTTTTTTTGGAATTTTTTTTTGCAACCTCTTTTTTTGGTTCAGCACAATGTAGTTTAATTTGGTTGTGTTCTTTTTGTCCTGGTTTGAAAACCACGTGACAAGTGTCTTTGGGGGGTTTTTGGAAAAAATGAATTGGTTATAACTAAATTAATTTTACACAGAATTTAATAAAATCTTTACCTCTTTCATCTTATCTCCAAAGGCCCAAATTTTCCCCAGGTGTAAATTTTTTTGATTAATTTTTTTACTTTGGGGTTGAGGGGCTCCCAAAGATTTTTTTTAAACTCTGTTAAAGGGGTTGTTCAAATTTCTTTGGGGAGAGTTTAAAAAAAAATTTCCCTTTCTTTATCACTTGCAATATTGGTTTGGCGTAGCATTTTTATAATACTAATAATTTTGAGGGTTTTTCTTTTTATTCTGAAATTTTTTAAAAAGCGATCATTTATTGGGCTGTACCCCAAATTTTGCAAATTTTTCGTTTTTTCGTGAGAAAATAGCAACTCCGTGACTATAAAATTTCCTTTTTTCTTTTCCAGAAAAAAGAACTGTCTTGTTTTTTTAGTTTTGAAACTTCCATTTTTTTCCAATGGGCTCACTTATTTCCCAGTATTTTAAAAAGTTTTACTATCCATTTCGTTTTCCGACAGTATGTAATTTTTCCCAAACTCTTTCAAATTTTTCCCCCGTTCCCCTTCCGATTTTTAATTTTGTTTTTTAATTGGACCTTTTTCTTTTTCTTTGTCTTTCCCAAAAGATGTTTTTAAAAATTGTCACCCGATTGCCCTAACTAATGCGCCCCTTGATAAAACACGCGAGGGCGATGTGGTATGAATTATCGTTTCTGTATTTTTCCCTTGGGGTTTTTAAAGGGTTTTTCAGGAGAAAAAAAAAGTTGAGTGGAATCCCCCCGGGGTCCTTCTCAAAATCGCAGGGCTCCAACTAATTTGGAGGAACTAATTTTGCCGCTTTTTAAAAAAGGGTTTAACCCCGTCCAAAGTCCGACATATTAAATTTTGGGGAAAACCCGTAATAGTAGAACTGAAGGTGTTTTTTACCAATATCCAAATGCCCCGCTGCCGACAGGTTTTACCGCAAACCCTTGGGATAGGGGGCTAATAGGGGCTATCCTTTTTCAAGGGAACCCCAGGGTGCAGTTTATTGTCTTACCCAGGACAAAAATATATATATGGATATATATGTATTTTATATATATATATATATAATATATATATATATATATAAAAATAATATATTATATATATATATAATATATATATAATATATTTTATATGTATAAAATATATATATAATTTTATATTATATATATATATAAAATAATATATATTGTGTTGGGGTGTTGTGTGTGGGTGTTTTGGGTGGTGTGTGTGTATATGTGTTTTGGGGTGGTGTGGTGTTTTTTGTGTGTGGTGTGTGTTTTTTGTGGTGTGTTTTTTGGTGTGGGGGTGTGTGGTGTGTGTGTGTGTGTGTGTGTGTATATATGTTTAAAAAGTATATTGATTAAAATTTCATAAATATATATACTATAAATATTTTAAAAAAAATTTCATATACAAAAAAATGTAAAGCAAAATTTTAAAATTTTATATTATATTATATATAATATGATATAATAAATATATATCTATATATATAAATTTATAATATAATACAAAATAAATATATTATGCCTACATGTAAATTATTTTCATACATATGAAAATACTAAAATATTATACATATAATAATCTTTTTACAAATAGAAAATAGAAAATATATATAAATATAAAATATAAATTTTATGTACTTTTAAAATAAACAAAATAAAATAATAATTTTCATACATTATAAAATAATTTTTCTTTTAAAAGGTAGGTTCATGTCTGAGCCGCCGTGGTCACAGCATGAATTTCTCAATTTTAGTTTTCAAAGTTGTGATGATCTTGGAGTTTAGTAAAGTTTGGGAGGGTCCCCAAATTCCTTTCCCTGGAGAGTGCCCGGGGTTTTCCTTTTTTAGGTAATTTATTCTCTCTTTTTTTATCCGGGGGTTGGGGGCCCGCCTGACCCTTTGGGGTGGTTGGCCCCCAGTGGCTAGGGAGGAATTCGGGTGAAGTTTCCCTTTCCCAAGGGAACAACGGTGGCCCGGGGACTCGAACCCTTTAACTTAGATTGCCGGCGTGGGTAGGTCCCACGCGTTTCCAAATTTGGGCCCCCCGGGCCCTTTAAAAGATCATGGGCTTCCTTGAAATTTTTTTTTGGCAATTTAGAGCGGTGGTTTTTTATTTCCTTCCGCCCAATGGTTTTTTTTTTGAGTCACCATCCCCTATTTACCCGGCAATGACTTTTGGGGTGGCTTGGCCCCCAGTGGTAGGTAGGCAATCGAGGGGAAGTTCCCTTTCCCAAGGGAAAAACGCGCCGGCCGTGACTTTTTAAACCCCCGAAATCGATTGCCGTCGTTGGGGACTTTAGTCCGATGCTTAACCCTTTTGGGCCCCGGCGGCCCCATAAATAAAACATATATGTAAATAAAAATTTTATTATAATTATATATTTTATTACACATATCTATAAATAAATATTCATTCTTCATTTAAAGGGAGGTTCTTTTTGAGCCGCCGTGGGGCCCCAAACATGATCCCCAATTGCAGTTTTCACGTTTGATGCTCTTGGAGTGGGGTAAAGTTGGGAGGGTCCCCCCGTTCCTTTCCACGGAGAGTTTCCGGTGTTACCTTTTTTTGGGAACATTCCTCTTATTTTTTCCGGGCTTGGGGCCAGCACTACTTTGGGGTGACTTGGGGCCCCCCAGTGGCTAGGCAGGCAAAACGGGTGAAGTTCCTTGCCCAAGGGAAAAACGCGGGACGGTATGACTTTAAAACCCCCGAAAATCCCCGAATTTGGGGTTTTGACAGTCTTGAGTCCGACGCTCTAACCATTTTGACCACCGCAGCCTTGAGATCATGTGCTTCCATGATTTTTTTTTGGGAATTTTGAGCGGTGGGGTTTTCCATTTTCCTTCCGCCCCGGGGGTTTTTTTTTTTTTTTTTTTTTTTTTTTTTTTTTCGAGTCAAACCTTCCCCCTATTTTCCCGGCACGAATTGGGTGACTTGGTTCCCCCCCCTTTGGGTAGGGAAGGGAATCGAGGGGAATTTTCCTTTCCTAAGGGAAAAAAACGCAGCGGTCGGTGACCCGAAAACCCCCGAACTCAACTGCCTCGTGACAGTTTGAGTCCGACGCTCCACCAATTTGGGCCCCCGCGGCCCCATAAAAAATTATACAACCTATAAAACCTCCCTAAATACATATATATATATATATATAATTATAAAATTAATATTATAAAATTATATATTATAATTTTAATATAATATTTTATATATATGTAGGTATATTTTTTAATAAAACATATTAAATATATATATTTTTATAATATATATATATTTTATATATATTATATATAATATATATATATAAATATGTGGGTGGTGTGGTTTTGTATATATGTATAATATTATATATGTATATAGTAATTTTTTATATGTATAATAATTTTTATATAATATAATAATTTTAATATATAATATTATAAAATAAATAGATATATATATATATATCTATATAAAAATTTTATATAATATATTTATATAAAAAAACATATATTTTTTGGTGGCCTATAAAAACCCCCGGCATGAAAGAATTTACCTTGATTTCACTCTAGTTCAAGATCAACAGGGGACAATTTTTTAGTAAAAAGATTCAAAAAGTGTTTTTTACTTTTTCACTTTATATTTTCTCAGGGCACAATTCTTTAATTCCCCCCTTTTTACTTTCAACCAATTCTTTTGGTTTTTATACTTTTTTTTGGGTTAGGTTTTAAAAAAAAAATTCCTTTAATCCCTTTTAAAAACTTTAAAAATATGTGAAGGTTCAAAAAAATTCTATTCTGGACCTCTATTCCAGATCCAAAAAAAAAATGGTCCCGAGAGCTTCAAAAACAGTTTGGGCCCTTGCATGACGAGCTCGAAATCAGACAAAAAATCAGAGCCTGAGGAAAACAGGGATTAAATGGTCCCGCCAAGGTTCTTGCTAACACTGCTAGATGGTTGGGTCTGGACAATAGCCCCGCCCCGTTAAATGAGTAAAAATTTGTCCAATTTTTAAACTTTTTACACTTCATCACAGCAAAGATTTCCTGTATTAGCAATTTTTTTCTTAAAAATACAAATTTTACCCTTTAATACTAAATTTCCCAAAGATAAAAAGCTCCCCCCTAACAAAAAGGAAAAAAATCCCACCTGTAAGTTTTCCAAACCAAACCTTTTCCTTTAGACTGGGGAAAAGGTGGAAAAAGTGAATGGAGGTAAGGGAAAATTTACCACAGCATCACCAAGAAAAAAACCGACGTTTTTAGTGGGGATTTTTTCTCTCCCTCTCAAGGTTTTCGTCCAAACGGGGGGATATGTTTATCAGTGTGTTTTTTTCCTGTTGGGGAAAAGTAATAGGGTGTGCTGCATAAAGGTTTTATTAAAAACTAGGAATTTGTGGAAAAAATTATTTTAAAAACAATTTCCCAAATGCCCCTCTGTCTAGCCCTAGCCTGATCTGAAATTTAAAGGTTTTAAAAAACTATACTAATATAGTAATTCTACTTGAAAATAGCATAATTTCCTTCTTTTTTTTAGATTTATCTCTTATTTTTCAGTTTTTTTTCACAAACTGCTATTTCCATTTTAAAAACCATTTCTCATTCATCAACCAGCTTTACAAACCCTACTTACCCCTTTTGCGGTATTCATAAATGGATTTTCTATCCCCATATTCAGGCTCCCGTATTCCAAAATTTTTGTGAGCGATTTTCCGGGCGTGATCAGATTTGTGCCAATTTTTTCTCTGAAAGCAATTAATCCCTACATTTAAAAAAGCAGAACACCAAATATCTTAAATACACCTTATGCCAATAATTAAAACTGGAATATATATTGTTAATACTTTACAAAAATGACTACAAAGAGTTTATACCCCAAAGCAAAACACCTCCAGCATCACAAAAATGTAAAATATCACAAAAATTCTGATGATACTGCTCAGTCAGTACTTTTGATTCTTGCAACATCTCATATAGTCAACTTAAATGCCAACCTGTAGGAGGGTGGAAAGACCCAACTGCAGAAGAAACCTCGTGCGGAATTGTACAGGTTTCCCTCTTTTCTGGACCTTAGTGAACCTTTGGAGCGCAGGTGACATCCCAACACAGGGAGCCAACATGGCATGCTGAGGGTGAAAGGGGAATAAAATTATACAGATAAAGGTGACCGTATGGGATAAATAAAATAACAATTAAATTCATGATGGCAATTACCCATTTTTCCTTTTCATTTCATCAAACGTATTTTTTAATTGTTTAGGTATAGGGCATTATATGTTTGCCTTATGTGACCACAACAGCTGCACTTTCCCTACTACTGTTCATTCATCTTTAACACAAATACATACAAATACTATAATAAATAGTTTTCAAGCATTCCTAAACCAAAACATCCAAAGTCAGTGAATTTAATACCCTTAACACTAATCCTAACCTGGACACATCACACATAATCCCAGAGCGGTAGAATCCCTGCGCAGAGCAGCCAAAAGTCACATCTCGCTTCATCTTAGAGGTCATCCGCATCTCTGCAAGCGGTTCTCTTTTGCCTCCAACCTCCTCTTGTCCTCAAATGATGGCTTAGGCATGTTGGCTAGCAAGTGCCGAAATTTTACGTATTCCCTCCACGCTTCTGGTACCTTTAGAATTCAAGGACAGCTCCTATAATTTAGTTTTTGTAATGAAACATATAAAAATACTATACATATATAGTACATTATATATTTTATATATATATATATATATTATATATATATATATTTTTTATATATATTTTTATTAATTTTTTATATATTTTATATATATTTTTATATATATTATATATATATATACATATATATATATATATATAATATAATATATATATATTTATATATATTATATAGTATATTTTTATGTATAATATATGTATATATATTATATTATATATATATATATATATATATTTTATTCATATATATATTCATATATATTTCATATATATATTCATATATATATTCATATATATATTATATATATAACATATTTACATAATATTATACATAATACATATATCTATACATACATATATCTATATATATATATATTAAATAAAAATATAAAATATGTAAACATATACAATGTAATAACATATACAATATACGTAACATATACAATATACATAACATATATAATATATACCATATTCAATATATATAAGAAGTATAATATATATAATATATTTAACAGATACCATATACTTAATATATGTATGATATTATTAAATATATTGTATGTATTACATATATAAATATATAATAGATACAATAAATTTAATATAATAATATAAAAAATATAAAATTATACATATAATGTATGCAATGATACAGTATATAATTAATATATATAACAAACATGATATATAAATAAATAAAGAGTTACAGAAAGAAAGAAAGAAAGAAAGAAAGAAAAAAAATCCACAAACAAGATAAACAGACCAAACGGAGGAACACCGCTACAAAACTCCCAGAGGACTCACTCAGGATCCCGGCATAGGAAACTGCGGCGGCCGGATCCCAAAATGCACAATGACGGGGTATTGTGGTCCTCTTCGCTAACCTGGTCTTGTCTAGCTGGTCGACTCGGATGCTGCAGGGCTTCATGCCGGGACAAGTGACGACCATTCCTGAGAGGAGGAGGGGGAAAAGAAGAAGAACATGAACAAGAAGAACAAGAAGAAAATGAAGAAAGGGGGAGAAGAAAAAAAGAAGAAAAAAAAAAATTATCAATATCATTGATCATTAACATCATAATCATTATTATTATTATTACTGTTATTATCAATTATTATTGTGTTTTTTTTTTATAGCTTTATTATTTTCTATATTAATATATTTTTTTTTTCCCTTTATTCTGACATTATAATTATCATTATTATCATTATCATTGATATTCACTGTTATTATTAATACTACTTTTATTGTTATTATTATCACTATGATTGTTATCATCATCATTATTTTTATTGTTGTTGTTATTGCTATTCTTTTATTATCATAATTTTTAATATTATTAATGACATTCATGATGATAATCATCTTCATTTACTGTTATCATTATCATTACCATAATTAAAACAACCATAACAGTGATGTAATTATAATAATAATGACAAAAAAAATAATGATAATGATCCTCATAATGATGATGTTTGATAATAAAAAAAAATGATAATAATGATAATAATAATAATATATTATCATCACATTACTGTTATTACTGTCAATATTAGAAGTTATATACTTGAACTAGTTATTGAGATCAGTTGTTACTAGGGCTTACAATAAACTGATCAGTGTCAGTTTTCATATATCAAATTGAATTTCCTTTACAAATGCCAAATGTGCAAAAATTTACTTTATTGTGTATTCCTCCATCCACCTTATTCTTTCTGGTACTATTACTCAATTCTTAATTCATTTTACTCAAAATTCTGTGCAACCAGCTAACACACCCACATGCACAAAAAAAAAGAAGGGGGGATTATACATATGCATACCTTTCAGCTGGTCAGCATAATTCTGCCACTGATACTGGGACATACTCAAAAGTTGTGCTAAGTCCTCTTTTTGTACAAGTGGCCCACTATTCTTAAGCAAGTATGTTACACTTCATTCATTGAAAGAATCTCCTTGCCCTTAAACTGTAATAATATTCAAGCATTATTACTATAACCTACACTATCAGCATGAAAAGTTTGCAACCTGAATTGTAAAAACCACAATCTTGATCCAATCTTGCACATAACATATTTCTAGTTGAATATTTTTCAACAACAGACCTGCCAAATTCCTGACAAATCTCGGCATAAATGGAATCGTGGACAGCCTCCGGATCCCCCATGGCATGGAGGTTCAAGTCTACAAGTTCCAACAGTTCGGTAAAGAGATACTTATCTGTAAATGAATTCAACATTTACAAAAGATTCATTCCCATGGACAAACCATTTTTGCAACAGTAAAAATTCTGTCTGGAATGCTATTTACATTCAGTTATCAATAACATTTATCTGAAACTTAGTTACTTACAGAATATGTCCAACTCTCGGCACAAAAATTATCAGGGATCTTTTCCTGTAGGTAGAGGATGGTGTACTCAATATTGAAACGAATGACCTTGCATGTGGGAACTTCTTCAAGAGGTTGTGTGAGAGCAATGAGAAACCCTCAAATAAAAAACTCATGGCTATCATGCATAACCCACAGTAGGAGTCTTGATCTGTTGGAGAAAAATTTTTGATTAGTTTTAGTAAACATTAAATATTCACACTATAACATGCTGCAATAACAATCTATTTTTAATATTCTTCACTCATTCATTGACATAATCCAGAAACACAAGTTATACAGCCCAAAATCTATATATTATAGAGAACTACCATCGTTCACTTCTAAATAATTCTTAATCACACATAACTAGTGTTATGCCAACCTCCCCAAGAAATTAGTGGTGGAGATATGTGATGAGGGTAATGGTGAAGATGATCAGCATTATTTGTCCAGGGGTCACATGGCTTTTTAAACTATCTTCTCCAACATAATACCCATGACGGATGCCAGAGCGTTGGGCCTTCAAGGAGCATCGGCAAAGAGGTCCATCATTCATCTGCAAAGGAGAAAAAAAAGATAAGAATGCAACATCTGAAGAGGTCATTCATGCTGTGATTTGTTTCTGAACCCAATGCCGCCAGGCATGGCAAGTACATACATGCCCACCACTTTGAGTTTTTCTTTATTAATTGTTTTTTACAAAATAGATGGCTACACTTGTACTAAGTCACCAATCAGCCAATTATGAATACTGCCTGTCCCCACCAGTTTATTCTTTTCCTTGATTTACAAAATATTTTACATTATTTATATTGCTATTAGTAATGTTTATAACATTATAGTAATTTAAATGTCTATAAAAAAATATATCACCATCGATATTCATAGCATTAGTAAAAAAAAATTCCCGCCAATTCAAGGGAAAAGGGGAAATCAGGTAATGTCACAAGGTCTACTAATTGACTTTTATTACAGCTAAGCACTAATAGAGCCATCTATGTGCAGAGACATTTCACAAAAAAAAAAAACAAGCACAGCATTTTCCTGTGGCCATTGGGTTAATAGCTGTCTATGGAAAGTTGGCCAGTAAAATATGAATAAATGCTGTATAGGAATGTATAAAAGTAAAATTTTTATATCTTGTGTTTTGTAAAAATTGGCAAAAACTTTCATAATTTTTCAATAATCTTGAATGTACAGAAAGGAAAATCCACATAACTGAAAAGCTTTCACTGCCAAGAAATCTAACATGATTTAGTCCCAAGAATTAACCATCAATAAACCCCTAAAAGATGGGAAAATGCAGAGATATGTGAGTGAAGAGGATGGAGGAAATGCAAGACCCAAACTGTTAATAAACGAAAAGGAAAAGTTTACCATGTAAAATATTTTTGATTGCCTTTTGCCTATGTTTCCAACATATGAGCATCTGACAAATTTCATATTTCCCTTCCTTAGGGATTAAAAACTTGCATTGAATTGATAAACCCCTTAATAGAGTGATCTAAGGGCCTGGGAAACCCAAATAATTCTTTGACCTAGAAAAAGAAACCAGAACTCACTTCTCCTGGATCATTGAACCCCAGCTCTGGATGCAACCGATCAGGATGGTTTCGTTTCTTTTCCAGCTCCTTGGCAATTCTGTCCATCTCACTGTCATCAAACATCATCGTCACCCACTACTGCTATTGTCCCCTATCACTATCACTGCTGCTGTTGCTGCTACTGTCGCCCTTTTCTGATCTTTTTCATTGTTTTCCTTGTTTATATGCCTGGGTTTGTGCTTGTGTTTGTGCTTACACTTTTACTCCTACACTTTCACAAAGAATGCCTTCTGAAGAGGGTTCTTCACTATCTCCACCTCTAAAGAAGCAATATCGGAATTATTGGCTGTCTCCACATCCTCCTGAGCTTCCTTTGTGGTGATGCCATTGCATTCCTCCCCGACTCCTTGCCCTTTGTGCCGGTGCGTTTTGGTACATTATTCTCTGCTGATAAATTCTCTGGTCTCTCCATCTTGTTCCTTGGTTTTTGTCCTTTTTAAGGCTCAAACACCCATTTCTGCATGCAAAATTTTCCCGAAATAAAACAATTATCAGTGTTTAATCAATATTAACACAGACTGCAAATTCTAAAGACAATATTTATACATACTTAGGAAAAAATTTGGATTGATGACTAGAAAAAGAAACACTGACTGGATTATAATGCCAAAGCCTCTGAAGGCGGGTTGTCCTACTCAGTTTAAATACCCCAAAGCCATTTATAAAGGATATGAAATATAAAATCTTAAAATTTTCAACTCTTTTTTTTTTTTTTTCTATACTATCCTTCCCTATTGCCTGATGCTGCTCTTGCTGTTCCTTCTTTCCCTTGCCTTCCTTTTTTCTTCTCGTATTCTAGACCTCTCTTATCAATTTTTCTTCAACTACTTCACAAAGCGACATTAGCTTCTTCGTTGCACGCATCACTAATGGATTCCTAAATACAAATTCAAAATTTTCAGAAATACATGTTTACAAAAATGCTTCAGTATGTCCATCGGTTATTATAAATATACAGGAAAAAGATCTAATGAAAATAACAGTGTGAGTAAACTTTTAAAAATATATTAGTAGTTTATATAGATATAATGGCCCCCATGGTAGATCTCGTCTTTCAACATTTATGTATTCAACAGCACATAGCAGCAATGAAAGGAGATTTTTTTTTTATTAAAATGAAATGTGGATAAGTATTTTTAAGAAGCACTTCAAAATCTAATAAATCTTTTAAAATTAGAGTATCAAGAGGTGAGGGAAAAAGATGAAGAAGAAAGAGATAAACCTACTTCTCATCACGCTGGTAATAAAGATCGGGAGAGCTGAGCGCACCCATGCAGCCTTCACATCCTCTTCTTCCTCTAGTTCCTCCTCCTTTGACGCAGGCTTAGACTTCTCCTCTTCTTGTTAGTTTGGCAGGGATTCGCACTCCTCCTTCTCTTCGGGGGGGAGGTCCACTGCACTCCTTTTTTTTCTTTTACTACCCACCTCTTTGACGGGGCTTCGTGACTTGTGCCTGTCAGGGCTCCAGGAGGGACGTGATCTGAAAAGGAATTGTGATTGCTTAAAGGGTTTTTACAGAGCTATTTTGGGTGCTGGGATTTTTCAGGTTCCCTGTGACTTTAAGTTTTATCATATATTTCAAAGACACCAAAAACCTAGATTATCCCCTAGACCCGGATATCGTGACCATAGGTCAAAAAAAAATTTGGCTGAGGGTCAGGGTAATATGAATTTGCTGTCATGTGAATTTTGGCTGAAGGACAGAGAGATAAACCTAACTGATTTGGGCCATGAATTCACAGAGCTCTTCGAGGGTGATTAGACTTAGTGGGCATTTAGGAAGGTGTTCTTGCTTTATTTCCATTTTTAAACAAGTGTGGAATGTATCACATTTGTACCTGCCATGACTGGGAGGACACTATTTTCCATACTCAGGATTCTATCCTGCTGCTGGTGGCACAGGGTGTATTACAGAAACTGAATATTATGAAAAAAAGACACAAATAACAAAATATTACTTACTGTTATTGTTATGAAAAGTTATAGACTACAAGAGAGATAATATTGAGTCTAGGGCAAGGGAAACGTCTATTGCCATCTTGGTATAGCAAACAAAAGACAAATAAAGTTCCTGGAAAATGGCAAACAAGCAAAAACATACATGCGAAAAAGAGATAGCAAAACTGCATGGCGGACACAAGGAGTATTGGGCCCAAAGCACACCTGGTAGAGTCACCATTCAATAAGCCTAATACCCAGATTTTGGGGCCCCATGCAGGCAGCAAGGCACCCAGATCCAATGGGTTTAGCAAAGCAGTCTTCCAAATCAAGGTAAGAAGGGACCCAATGCACCCAAGAAGACCTGAGAAAACGCTCAAGAGAAAGACTAAGATCTCTGAAGCTCTGATCCTCATGACTGGTCAGATAGAAGACTGCCCTGAAAGAGCCAGATGAACACACTTCACCTGTTTACTCACACTAAACTCTGATGATGATGATGATGATTGATGATTATTTTTGATTGATAATGATGATGATGATGATGATACATATACTCAAACCTATGAACCCATTCCCTACATCACTCAATCCTAACTTAAATACTTCCTCATTCATTCATTCTAAAATTTTCTCTCTTTTTAATCCTATAACTTACCTCTTCCTTTCTGGGGACAAAGGTCGAGAACTTGAACGAGAATGAGATCCGGGACTCCTTGAATACCGTTCTTTACGATCATTGTCATACCGAGATCTGGAATACATAACATGAAGATGGATTCCATTTTTTTTAAAACTATAAATTACATACTGACATATCTCTATGTCTTATATACTACTATATCAATAAAGGGCTCATGTGCTGACATATAAATTAAATCAAAAAAATATATCAAGAATTGGTTATGGCATAAGAAAATGTGAGATATGAGAAAGAGTACAAACCCTAATGTAATTAAAATGGTTTCAAAATCCCAAAAATATCTCATTGCTAAACTGACATAAAATGTCCCAAACCCCTACAAATAAGTAGAAAATAGTTATGCAGTACCTTACTATATTCTCTAATTTCATACACATATCCCACCTTTCGCGAGAATCCCTTGAACACCTTCGAGGCTCCCGTGCGGTTTCTTGACTCTACTCTTCTAGATGAGTAGTCAGAAGGACTTCTTGACCTTTTCCTCCTCCTGCCGTGGGCTATCACCCATCCGTTGCTAGAGTAAGCATCAGAGTAGCTCTATTCTCCTTGTATCTTGAGTCTATGCTACAAAAATCATCTTCATACCTTGGTCAAATACAAGTGATTAATAGTCTTCCAAACTAATTTTGATTTTTTTATACTGTTTTAACTTTTAAAAAAAAAATAATTATGAATTATTAAAATGGTCTTGACTAAAGAGGAGGGAAAATATCAATTTCTATTAGTACACACAATGATGTTAATTCACATTTAACATGTAATCAGTGGATAAGCACAAAAATTCTGCGAACTGCAAAGCCCCTTACCCTGACCTTGAAGAAACCTGAGAAAAACCTCTCTTCCCCATGGATAAAGAGTCTGGTCTCTACCTCTGTTTCCCCCCCTGTAGCTGTTTTTTTGATGTACGCCACTTCGTAAATCCCAGACCTTGTTGTAAGGTTTTCATTGTGAGGTCTATGAGGCTCTCAAATCCCAATCAGACCCTGCCACGTCTGGTGAGTATCCCCTGGGCTGACCCCACCCCAACAACCCGGAGGGGGCTGGCCACTGCACCATTTGTGAGAAAGGGAGGGGAAAACTCCCCACCCATACATGGGGGGTTTCCCAAAATACCTGGGCCAGGAGGTGGGGCCCGGTTTAAGGCCCTGGGGGCGGGAAAAGCGTAAAAAAAAGAGAGGGGTCCAGATGTGCCCAAAGAGGGGGACTAGGGAAAGCCAACGGTCCCCGGGCATCCTCACTGGAGGGGGACCCAAAAAGCCCCTTAAAAGGGGGCCTGAGGGGTGCCGAGGGGGCCTTGGGGTACACGTGCTGGGGAAAATTATACTGGTTTGGATGGAGGTCTGAGAGCTACAGCTAGTGATCAGGGGGAGCAGTTCGGGATGCCTTGATTTGGTGCTCCCTACATAGGGGGGTCCATGAGCATTTGCCCAGTTTTGTGGTGGAGCATTCACGGGGGGTGGCTGGGGTTTTGAGGGTACTGATCATTCCACCTGCGAAGCACCCCATTGTGGTGGCGGACCATTACCCGGTCCTACATTGGCCATTGGGTGCTGGCCCTCCTCCCCTGATGGGCCCCCTACTCATTCCCCCCCTTTAAAAGGAAAAAGGACAAAAAATTTTGATTTGGGCACAAAGTTTCGGAAGTCTGGTTAAAGGACCAAGCAAAAGCATAAATATGTTTAAAGATTTAAAAAAAAAATTGTCAAAAAAAAAGCAGGCCTATCTATTAGTAAAAAAATTGAATGGTGACATTTTGACCACCCAAACATTACTATTTCTTTTACATTACAGTAAAAATCAAAACCAATAAAGTCAATGCTCTCTAATTTGTTTTGTGCAAGAGATTAAAAATCGACACAGAGTAAAAAAAAAACAATTTTGGGCATCCTTTTATTATATATATACATATGTATATCATGCACATATATATAATATTATATATATATATATTATATTATTATAATATATATAATATTAAAAAAAAATTAATTTAAAGGAAAATTGTTAATAAATTAAAAAAAATTATTAACCAAATAGGGTTTTTGAATCATTATTTTTAAATTATATATTCTAGTTTTTTAATAATAGAAAAAAATAATATTTTTTTTTTTTTTTTAAGGAATCATTTCAAGAGAAAAACAATTAATGTGAAAAATTTTGAGTTTTGGCATCTTACAAAGGGAAAAAAAGTTTTTTTGGGCCCTGTAATAAAAAAAATTTGGAAAATTTGCAGGGGTTTGGGGTAAACAAGGGAAAAAAAAAAGAAAAATTGGGGCCCTAAAATTTCCTTTTATAATAAAAAAAAAATTTTTACAAAGGGTAATTTCCATCCCCACAAAAATATTTTAATTTTTATTATATATATAAATATATATTATATATATATATTTATATATTATTATTTTATATATATATATATATTATATATATTAATTATATTTATTTGTATATATTAAATATTTATATATATATATATATATTATTATATTATATATAATATATTATTATAATATATATTATATATATTTTTTTTTTTTTTTTTTTTATCTAAGTGAAAAATCCAATCAGACCTTGAACCAATTTCATTGTTGAAATAATCTTTTTCTGGAGAATTGTAGGTCAGTGCTACTACCTGACAAAGTCTTGGATCCCAAATGTAGCTCTTTGGGACCTTTGGTATAAATTATTAGTGCGGGATACTTCAGTATTTTTATAGCTTTTCACACTATCCTTGATACACATATATCATCCCTTTCCCAAAAGAAAAAGGGGCCAATAACATTAATATGGTTTTCCCCACTGGCTAAATTACTGCTTTTTCCGTTTAAAAAAAATGTAATTCACAAATATACCATATGTTTTACATCAGCAACAACCCATGAACAAATGAAACTATACCATGGGATCATTTTAAAAAACCACGAAATTTTCTTTTTTCATGTTTCTGCAGTCATCGCCCTGCAATTTTAATTTTTTATTCTTATTATTTACAAGTAATATCCTGAATCTGTTCTTTTTTCCCCATCTGATCAGTTCAGAAAAATTGAGTCTTGGTAATTGTTTACAAAACGCTCAATCCAAGTCCCCTTTCCTCAGGGACAAACTTGGGGGCCCCTGGCAATCCTAAAAATACTGAATGAACAGTGTCTGTTACTGAGAGTGTTGCACCCTCCAAGCACATCCACAAATCATGTGAACCCCAAATACAAAAAACAAATCCTCCTTCTATTTTTTTCTCTAGACTGGGGTAAGCCCCCCTGTGCCCCTCTTTTTGCACTTCGTGCCAACTTTCAAAAAATGCAATATTAAGAAATCTGGCTGTGTAGGTTGATCCTGAGCGATGATTGCAGCGGTATTTCTGTCATTTTGTGGTAACGTGGTTGTTGCGCTGTACCTCGTTGCTTATTACTTTATTTCTTTTGCTCTACAAGATGGTAGTGTCCTTTTCCCCTCTATCTTCATGCTTTTTTCCGGAAACATTAACTGAATAAAACAAATCCTTACTATTTTTTACAGGCTAAAACAACCCTTCGTCAACTTTTTCGCACAGTGATTTGTTTTGGTTCCTTATTTGATGATAATCACTAATAGGTCTACAGGGCATGGTGGACTAGTTGGGGGATTCTATAAAAAATCTTGGAAACAGCCTTCCTTTTAAAACGATAAAAATATCGGGAAATTGTGAATATCATCTTTTACTAAAACTGGCCCGGGTTTTCCTTAAAAAAAAAAAAAAAAAAAAGATTCTGACAATTGTTTCCTAAACCTTGACTCTACACCCTAAAAAAAACTTTATTTTTAAAACCTCCCAAACCACAAACTAAACATCCAAAACCTTAATAATCAAACCCCAAAAGAACACGTAAAAAGAAAAAACCCTTTCAAAAGGGGAAACCCTTTCTACAATCTTCAAAACAGTAAGCGGTTTCCTCACACCCCACTCACTCCCTTGTTGTTTTGGTTCAGGGGCCTTACGCCGCCAAACACCGAGGCACCCAGGCGCGACCCAGATTGGCAGGGCCCTTTGGGGCATTGGGACTTTTTGGGGGGGGAGTGGGGGAAATTTTAAATTTTTTTTTTTTGGGGGGTTGGGGGGATGTAACTTTTTGGGGGGAAAGGGGGGTGGGGATTTGTAACATTTTGGGGAAGGGAGGTGAGGGAAAAAAACGGAGTTCATAAACCCTACATAAAATTTATATATAAATATTATTATATATATTTTTATATATATATAAAAAAAAAAATATATATATTTAAAATATTATAAAACATATATATATAATACATCATATACATTACATACTATATATATAATATATATATATATATTTTTATATATATAAATATAATTAAAAACCCCCAAACAACACACACCCACACACACAACACACACCCAAACCCCAAAAATATAAAATATAAAATTTATATAATATATATATTTATATATATTTTATATATATTATTATTATATAATATAATATATATTATATTGTATATACATCAATTTATACATAATATACATATTAAATATTATGTAAAATAATATACATTATATATGTATAAATATACATATATATATATAAAATATATATTAATGAATTATATATTATATATATAAATATATATAATTTTATATTATATATTATATTATAATTTTGGTGGTGGTGGGGTTTTGTGTGGTGGTGGGGGTTGTGTGTTGTAAATAAATAGATAAAAAAATAAACATAATGATAAAAAATGAAGACAGATAAGTTTTAAAAATGAATGCGCCCGGGTTTAAGAAAACATGCCATTTTCCCGTTCTGTTACGATTCTCTGGGGATCCATTTCGGTTACTTGTTTTGTATAAAGGGGCCCCCCTTTCAATTCTTAATTTTTATCCACTGTTTTAGCACGCACCAAAACCCCAAACACACACCACCCCACACACACACACACACAACACACACACCACACACACACACCCCACCACACGACAAAAAAAAAAAATATAATATTATATATTTTATATATATTTTAATTGTATGTAATATTACTAATTTATTATTTTTTCGTGTGTGTGTGTGTGGTTTTTGTGTGTGTGTTTTGTGTGTGGGTGGTGTGTTTGTGTGTGTGTGCGCTGCGTGCGTCGTGCTGTGTACTGTTATGATAAATTGAGTGGGATGAGTAAATGAGTGAGTGAGTAGTGGGGTGTGTGTTTTTAAAAATTCTATGTAATAATGTATTAATTAATATATAATATATATAATTAATATATATATAATATATAAACACACATAACAAATGTGTGTTGGTGTTGTGTTGTGTTTTTTTTGTGTTCTGGGTTTCATTTCCCTTCGCGTGTGACTCCTCTATCTATCTACTATCCTGTCCCACACACACACGAGAATTATCATGTGTAAATTTTTAAAGTTTCTCTATGACCTTGCGGTCATTTTTTTTTTCTCTTTCTGTTCTATTTACCTATCATATGTTTTTCTATCGATAAAATTTTCTTTATCAAACTATTAACAGGGAAAAATTTATTTGTGTATCTATCTATCTGTCTATTTCTCTATCTCTTTTCTTGCATGTGCCATTTGCATTCTCCTCCGCTCTCTCAGTGTCTTTTTTTTTTTCCTCTCTCTATTTTCCCTTCCTCTCTCTCTCTCCCCTCTCTCTCCCTCTCTCTTTTTTATATATATATATATATATAATTATATATATATTTTTTGTATTAAAATTTCAACGACACGTGAGATGGACTTTGGGGAATGAAAGGGGGCTTGCTTTTGGGTTTTTTATGGAAGGGATGGGACCCCCAAGAACCCCTCTCCCCGGGTGCAAGGGCGGAGTGGTGGGGATAGACACGTGTTTTGTTGTCATCTGAAGTCTCTCACTTTCTGTCTGTCTGATGAAACGTGTCGTTTTTTTGCGGGGTTTTCCCCTTTGAGGGGGATTTTTTGTTTCCCCCTCAGCAGTGTCCCCGAAATGAAACAGGGGGGACACCTGCGTCCCCTCAAGGAACATTTTTTTTACAGGAGGGCACTGCTGGGGGGCAGAGGGGGGGGAAGCGTGCCTCTGGCCT
Organism: Penaeus monodon; assembly: GCF_015228065.2. Lineage (NCBI taxonomy): Eukaryota > Metazoa > Arthropoda > Malacostraca > Decapoda > Penaeidae > Penaeus > Penaeus monodon. The sequence continues at coordinate 4,467 of NW_023663926.1, read as the reverse complement.
TTAGCCTTTTTCGGAAAAAAATTTCATAAACCTTTTCTAAAGCCATGACTGTAGACTGAAAAAAAAATGAAAAAGATTAAAAGGGGAAAAGTAAAGAATTTTAATGTTTTTGTAGACATTCCCCCAACCCAAACTAATTTAGGGTTTTTTCCCTATGGGGTGTAACTAACTCATTTTTTTCATTTACAAAAATAAAATAAATAAAAAATGTATGAAAAAAATAGGGGTTCATTTATCATGACACAGTAAAAAAAAACAAAAAATTTCCTTCCAAGCTTCTGCGGTGTATAAGCAATGTTACTAGATTCCATTACTCAATTAAGAAGCCTGTATTTGTCTTTCAACTTTTAAAGCAATGTGTTTTCAAGCACAAACTTCTATTTGCAAGGTCTACATTTTTTGGGCCGTAAACATTGGCAAATATTTTCCGCCTTCTAAATCATAATACTAATAATAATAAAAAATAATAATATAAATGATAATGAGATGATGAAAGATGTGATGATGATGATGAAAGATGAGGATGATGATGAGATGATGAGATATGATGATGATGAAAATGATGATGATTTTGATGATAAAAAATAATAAAATAAATATCTTCGAATTAAGGGGTTTTCCCAGCTATGCACTATAGCATAACTTTGGGAATCGTTTTCATTACCATCATTTATTACCGTATTATCGTAAAAATCATTACCACCCCGGGCTCATTATTTTAATTGCATATTAGCATTATCATCAAAATTACCTCATTCTAGAAAACCCGGTTTTTTTAATTTTTTTTCTAAAGGCTATACCATCACCAAAAACCCAGCCGAATTTAAAACCAAAAAATTTTTGAAGGGGTAATTTATTTCCCCTACTCCTCGGTTCGTATTGGGGGGGAGGGGTTAACTTAGTCAAGATCTCTATACTAATACTTATATGACCTTGGGCTTGTCTCAAGAACAGGATTTGCAACTCGTATCTTCCCACTTGCCATTAAATTAAAAACTATAAAAACGAGAAAGAAAATGAAGACTTTTCAAGGTCGTCTCTAGCAGAGGGGCCGGCCCTGGCATAAAATCCAGGCTTAGGGATTCATCTTACCCCCCTCTTTTCACGGTTCACATGGGTTTTTTAATCTTGCTCTTGCTTCACTTTCATAATTTATTTTGGGCAGGTAAAGGGCCCTCAGAATCAGCCCAACAACTAACGACAGACAATCTTACCGATATGAAAATGATTCACCGCTCTTTCCCCCGGGGCCCTCTGACATATTTTGCTGTCTTCACACCTCATCCGGGGTTTGCGATCCAGCTTGGGTTTTCCTGCGCTTCAGAAGAGAGAGAGAGAATATTGCTTAATGAAACTTTGTGCACACTTGCAAAACCTGTGAATATTTTAAATTTTTGAAACCCAGCCGAAAAATTTGAAGGAGCGTGATGTTCGAACTCTCAATGAAACGAATAAAAAACCCAATATTGAGCCTTATAGTTTCTATTTATGTGTAAAGAATATTGGCGGTTTTCGAAACGTCATGGTATTTTTTGCTTATCACATTGGGCATTAGCTTTTTTTTTTATTCAAAAGCTCAACGTTCCCCGATTTTAAAGATCTAGAAACGAACCTTTTCTTTGCCGATTTCTGATTACGTTTGCTCTTTCCCTTCCTTTTAATTTCGGTTTTTTTTGTTAATATAGCAGGGATTGTATTACAAGCTAACATGAAACTAGAAAAACTTAAATCACATTCCCTTAACTAAAAAAAAAGAAAGAAAAGAGAGAGAGAGAGAGAGAGAAAAGAGAGGGGAGAGGAGAGAGAGAGAAAAAGAGAGAGAGAGAGAAAGAGAGAGAGAGAGAGAGAGAGGAGAGAGAGAAAGAGAAGAGGAGAGAATGGGGGGGGGAAAAAGGAATCTCATCTGATATGAAAAGCAATGATTTTTTTTTTTGCAATTATTCAGTTCTCTAGTATATCTTTACGTTTTTTGTTTCAGTGTCTTGGGATATCAATATTTTTCAGTCATAATAACTTTTTTAAAAACTGTAGCTGTAAAGAACACACTAAAAATTAAAAGCTGGGAAAATTTTAAAAATAAGTAATCCGGGTATTTCATCTAAAAAAAGGATATTTTTTTTTTTAGAAACATAAGAAATACATATAAACCTTATGATTTTTTTCTTTTTACGGTTACACTTTTGGTTATTTCGTTGTATTCTGTAACTTTTTTTATCATAATTTTTCACCATATTTATATGACTCAGATCCCTTGTCTTATTGACTATTGCAAAATCCTTCATTGTTATAACATATGAGGATTTTTTTCCTTTTAAAAAGTCAATAATCGAAAACTTCACTTTGCCTCTTAACCCTTTAAATTTTTTCTGATGTTATGCATTAATATGCACAATTCGGGAATACAACGTTTTCGAAAGAAATACATTTGTGTATCTTATGCAAAATTTTATTCTTATTGGTTATTGTAATACGGTCATTCTTTTTTTCGTGTTGGATTGGGTGTTAGGCTGATGAAACGGGAAAATGTCTGTAAAAGAGAGAAAGAAAATTTAAAAAAAATGGTTACATAATTTTTGGTCAGGATTGTTATGTATCGCTTGTAGTAACTGTCCTTGCTATACGCAAAAATAACTTCCCTAACTATACAATATTCAAATTTTCCTTTTGAACATTGAACTTATGCTAATTTATAAATTTATACGATGCAGAAAAAGTAAAATTCTTTATTCAAATTTTCTAACTCCAAAAAATTTATGCTAATGGAATTTCGGGGAAAAAAGATTTTTGTCTTTTTTCGATTTTTGTTTTATTCCCCGATACAAATTAAATTTTTTTTTGAAATCAAAAATTTCTTTTTATTCTTTTAGCTACTAGGCGACCCAATACGTCCCCAATCCCTGAAAGGCATAATCATATCCAAAAGATATTTTTAAAAATCATATAATATCATTTAAAAAAAATTTTAGACAATATCATACACAAAAAAAAACTTTCAAGATAATGAAAAATCATAATTTCACAAATGCAAGTTTACATATATGAGGAGAACCCGAAGCCCGAAAATCTCCGCTTGGGACGAACGAAAGCATGGCCGCGCCCACACATATCTTTTCGAGGACACCGGAAATTATAGCAAAAATTAACTTATTTCTGGGGAAAAAATCACTGTTTAACCATGCCGATTGTTGATAAAAAGTTTCCAATAAATTTTTGGGGAGGGAAATTTAATGATATCGTTTTTTATTTAAAAAAGGCAAAATTTTTTAATCGGCGGGTGGCTCTCACTGATTGGGTCCGGGCAACGGTGAATAAAAAAATTGTTTTTAGAAGTTAAAAATTCTTTTAATTGTGTTTGGGTTGTGTGGCGTATATTTTCTGTTCGTTTTTTCTATTGGATTGGGGAAGTTTGGGGGATTCAAATGCGGGCTTATGAAAGGAGGTTCGGGAGTGCCGATTTGAAGACGGGGAATATCTTTTAAATTAGCTGGTAACCGGTTTTTTATGTCGCCGAGGCTCATATTTAAAGCATTTCCAACATTTATATTGGGAGATTTTATCTTTTTATATTCAGTTCTTGCCATAGGTAAATTTTCCATAAAGTAAGAGTACTCTAAAAATGACAAACTAAAAAAAAAAAAAAAAAAGAGGGGTAACTTTACTATTTTATGAATTCATACAAATTTAACCATAAAAGAGTGATTAATTTTTTCCCTAAAAAAGGTGAGGGGAGAGGTAGGGGAGGGACTTTTGGGGGTTTTTGGTTTTCTTTATGAAAATGGTATCAATAAAAGGATAATTTTTTTTTATATTATTTTTAAAATCTTTACATTTTTTGCACCAAGTGGGCTTATCATATCTCTAATCATATTTTTTTTCACAGTAAAACCCGTTACAAAAACTGCTATATCAAAAGTCCTAGTGTTTGGGCTTATTTATTTTTACTTCTAAGATTTTTTTGCTTTAATATCTTTTTAATTTTTTGACAAAAAAGAACCGAACAGATTTTTTCTGTTTCTTTTGCAAAGGCCCAAAAAAAAACCCCAAACCCCACACATTCGGGGAGATAGACCTTGGATTTCCCTTAAAATTTTCATTACTTTACCCGGAAATTTTATGAGATCTGTCAGCATACAAATGGGGGTTTTGTTAGCCTGTCATCTAAATTTTATTAGTAACAAAAATTCAGCAAAAAGATATGTAAAGCCGGAGTGTCATAAACTATTTTTTTTCTCCTAATACTTTGGACAGTTTAATTTTTCTTTAAGAAAATACTGGGAAAACACAAATTTGACTCACTGTTATTTTTTTTTTTTTTTTTTTTTTTTTTTTTTTTTTTTTTGTAGGCTTATGAAAAGGGGTTATCCTTGATTTTTCCCCCCCCCTTTTTTTTAAAGGGCACCCTGAAAAAGAAGAGCAATAGATGACAAAATCATCTATGGAAGCCCCCCCTTAAAACCCCTTGCCCCC
>NW_023663925.1:0-10000 GCF_015228065.2 Penaeus monodon | reverse complement strand
TTTTATTTTATATAATATTTTATAATATATATTAGTTGTATTTTGCTATATATATTTTTTTTTAAATATATTTATATATATATTATTATATATATAATATTATATGCAATTTAAATTATATACATATATATTATATTATATATATATATTATATATTTGTTTTTGGTGTGTGTTGTGTGTGTGGTGTGTGGGTGTGTGTGTGTGTGTGGGGGTGTTGGTGTGTGTGTGTGTGTGTGTGTGTGCATATATATATATATATATATATTATTATATATATATATATAAATATATAATATATATGTATGCATAAAATTTTGATGCTATATATATATAATATATATATTATATATATAATATATATATTATGTGTGTGGGGTGGGTGTTGTGTGTGTGGGGTGTGTGTGTTGTGTGTGTGTGTGTGGTGGTTGCTTTGGGGCCGTTAAGCAACAGGGTAGAATTTTATGTTGAGTAAGCAATGGGAAAACATTTCCTAGGACAGTGTTCCCTTTTTGACGCCCTGTGTTCGCCTCCTGCAGGAACGCCTGATCCAGGGGGCCCGGCCGGCAGAGCGGAGGACCATCTGGAGCCGGGGGAGTGGCGGCCCCCGGGTTGCCGTCCCCCCATCCCCCGCTCGCCCCCGATGGGAAAGGGTAAGAGATCCTGCGGCGAAGCGACTCACCGGGCCTTTTGCGTGGACGTGGCTTTATATATTTGATGTCTTATTTTTCTTGTTGTGGTTTTTTAAATTGGGGGGGGATTAACCGTGTCTGGAGGAGGTGTTTTTCCAAAAATAAAAATTATCTGGAGTAAAGCGATGGTTTGGCTTTTAGAGACCCCCGTACTGATATTTTTTGAAGGGGAAAAAAACCCCCCCCTTTATAGTGAAGGAACGATTTTCTTTTTTTTTTGATTACCAAAAAAAATTATATTTTAATCCGGGTTTAAAAATGGTGGAATTGTATTTATTACTATTTTTTAAGGAATATTAGCTTTTTTTTTTTTACAAAATGGAAAGCATTCGAAAATTTTTTTTATATATGTTATATATATATATATATATATATATATATATATATATATGGTTTTGTGTGTTTTGTGTGTGTGTGTGTGTGTGTGTGTGTGTGTGTGGTGTTTGGGGTGTGTGTGTGGTGTTGTGTGTGTGTATTTATGTATGTATTTTGAGTATGTATGTAATGTATATACGTATAATAATGGGAAAAAGACATATAGACAAAGATATAGATAACTTATGACATAGATATATATAGATAGACATAGCTATAGAATATATAAGGTATGTATATATAATACATATATATTCGTCTATCTGTCTATCTATGTCGATATACTCATCTCTGCTTCTATCTATAGTGTAATCATTATATCTATTTCGTCTTTATATTCAGGCCCACTGGATATAATGAAATTATTTTCTTCCCCCTCATCGTAACAGTTACATAAACCTCTGTTTGAATACTTTTAAAGGGAAAACAAAAAGAAAGGACAGGAGAGCATCAGTAGTGTGTACTGAAATCACTTTCTCTTTAGGAAATGTTTTGTGTTTTTATTGTAAGTATAACATTTTGAAACTTATAAGTGGGCTTGGTGTGTTACCAAATGTTGCAGCGACTTGTGCAGCGAATAGGGTGTAAGTTATGTAAGACACATAAGGTACTGGGCAACTTGCTAATTGCTGTATCCTTCGGAAGTATAGAAAACGGGTAGCATTGAAACGCTGTATCCTGTGGGAATATAGAAAACGGGTGGCAATGCAGAACTAGGCTTTTGGGAAATGAAGATTCATCTTAATGAATTGCTATACTACATTATGGGGGTGTATACAGTTTATCAAGAAACTAGTTTCCATGGATGGGTTTCAGGGTCCTGAAATGCGCGCGAACAGACAAACACACACAACACACACACACACACACCCCACACACACCACACACACACACAAAACACACACACACACAACACACACACAAAACACATTTATATTTAAAAAAATTCCTAGGCAGTAATGTAAAGAAAGATTAACTTCGTAATGTTTCCATTTAAATGTCATTTTTCTATGTTTCACAGGTCCCTGCACTTGATAATTTGAAGGAGGCCGTGATAGCAGCGGAAATAAAGTTTGCCTCAGTTGATGCCGCAGCCGCTGAGGTAGGGAAACAGCACCGGTAACAGAAGTTGAGGCAGCATTGACAGAAGCAGCGCCCGGGCTCAGCTGCAGCAGAGGTGGGAGCAACAGTGCCAGTAGCAGAAATAATAACAGAAGCTAAAGTATCAGACACAATAGTAGAAAAAGCACCAGTAGAATCGCAGCAGCAGCAGAAGCAGAGGGAGCACCAACGCAGAAGCAGAGGCAGCACCAGTAGCAGAAGCAGAGGCAGCACCAGCACTGAAACAGAGGGCAGCACAGCAGCTGAACAGAGGCAGCATCAGTAGCTGAAACAGAGGCAGCACCAGCAGCTTTAAGTGGAGGCAGCAACCACAGTTGAAGCAGAGGGAGCACCAGCAGCTGAAGCAGAGGCAGCACCAGCAAACTGAAGCAGAGGCAGAAGCAGAGGCAGCACCAGCGCTGAAGCAGAGGCAGCACCAGCTGCTGAATCAGAGGCAGCACCAGTAGCTGAAACAGAGGCAGCCCCAGCTGCTGAAGCAGAGGCAGCACCAGCAGCTGAAACAGAGGCAGCACCAGCATCTGAAGGGGAGGCAGCACCAACAGCAGAAGCAGAGGCAGCACCAGCTGCTGAAGCGAGGAAAGGTGCGAAGCCATTAGCTGATGTAGAGGCTGCAGTAGAAACAGAAGCAGAAGCACAGTCCCCAGCAGAAGCACAGAAGAGCCCGCTAAGGAAGCAGAAGCCCCAAAACCTTCCTTCTTCCAGAGAATCAGAGGTTCTTCTGGTATCAGCCGGCCAAAGCTTCACCGCGTAGGAAAAACCTGAAATGCTGCATTAGCTGGTTTTGATTACTATTTCAGAAGATTATGAATTAAAGTGCTAGATTTGAATGTTGTAGTTATTTTAGTTGTGGAATAGTTTTTTTCGCGGTTGTTTTGCGTGATAATGCTATAAGTAAATAAAAAGGTTACGTGTATATGTGTACATAGTTTTTTTTTTCATGCCTTGTTACTAACTGCTGCATTTTTATATGGTCATAATTTCACATGTAGTTGGGGTTTTCGATAATGAATATAGTGATATGATAGAGATAAATTTCGCCAATCCACCAGCTGTATATCATCCTTCTTGTATCATCGTTTTTTTTATTTCGTTACAAAGCCATTCGATTCTTACTTGTTTCATATATACTAACGTATTCAATTTTCTCCTTGCTTTACTTTGAAAATCCTAGTAATGACTGTTTGAATATACAACGCCTTTTTCTTTATTATTTAAAGCAAAATAGCATTCGACCTTCTTTGGTATGTATCTGGCACCTCTTTAATGGCAAGATTACAATTGTATGCATTTTTTGTGATGTGTACAGTATTTGCTTGGAAAATTAAGTAAAGGGTCATCATTCAGTATCTAGTTATAATGAAAAAAAAACCTTGGATATATTTTAAAAAATACATATGTATGTCATTGTGCACACACGCAAATACACACACATATATTTGGTGTGTGTGGTGTGTGTGTGTGTGTGTGTGTGTGTGTGTGTGTGCGTGCGTGCGTGCGTGCGTGTGTGCGCGTGCGTGCGTGCGTGCGTGCGTGCTTGTGTGTGCGCGCGGTGTGCGCGGGGTGCCTGTGTGTGTGTGTGTGTGTGGTGTGTGTGTGTGTGCCTTATGTGTGTGTGTGTCTGTTGGGTGTGTGTGTGTGTGTGTGTTGTGTGTGTGTGTAAAAAAATATATATATATATATATATATATATTTATATATATGTGTGTGTGTGTGTGTGTGTGCGTGTGTGTGTATGTGTGTATCTTTGTGTGTACATACACACACATAAAGGTATGAGTGTGTATGTATATGTATATGTTTTCATGCTAAAATATGTATATACGTACGTATATATTTATATATAGATATACATATGTATATATATGTATATGTATATATATATATTATATATATATATATATTATTCTATATAAAATAGATATATATGTATACATAGGTGTATGTATGTATATATACATGTACACATGTTTATGTATGTATATATACATATATATATGTGTGTGTGTGTGTATATTATATCATACACATGCACACCTACACGCGCACACACCACACACACACACACACACACACACACACATATATATATATATATATATATATATATATATATATATATATATATATATTATATATATATATTTTAGGCAGTACTAGCACCGAGAAGAAGCAGGCTCAAAACTAACAAAAAGCAGAGGCAGCACCAACAGCTGAAGCACAGGCAGCACCAACAGCAGAAGCAGAGGCAGCACCACAGCAGAAGCAGAGGGGAGCACCAACAGCAGGAGCAGAGGCAGTCCCAACGCAGAAACAGATGAAGCACCAACAGCAGAAGCAGAGGCACTACCAACAGCTGAAGCAGAGGCAGCACCAACAGCAGACACACAGGCAGCACCCCAGTAGAAGCACAGGCAGCACTAACAGCAGAAGCACAGACAGCCCCAAACAACAGAACACAGGCAGCACAAACAGAAGAAGCAGCACCTGTATTAGACAGAGGCAGAAACCTGCAGAAGAAAAGGCAGCACCAACAGCAGAAACAGATGAACCCAGCAGAAGCAGAGGCAGCACCAAAAGCAGAAGCAGGGGGCAGCACCAGCAGTAGAAGCAGAAGCAGCACCACAGCAGAGACAGAGGAAGCACCAGCAGCAAAAAGCAGAGGCAGCACCAACGCAGAAACAGAGGAAGCACCAGCAGTAAAGCAGAGGCAGCACCAACAGCAGAGACAGAGGAAGCACCAGCGTAGAAGCGAGGCAGCCCCAACAGCAGAAACAGAGGAAGCACCAACACAGAAGCAGAGGCAGCACCAACAGAAAAAAACAGAGGAAGCACCACAGCAGAAGCAGAGGTACCACCAAAAAGAAAGAAACAGAGGAAGCACCAGCCAGCAGAAGCAGAGCAGCACCAACAGCAGAAACAGATGAAGAAACCAGCAGCAAAAGCAGGGGCCCGGGCACCAGCAGCAGAAGCAGAAGCAACCCTAACAGTAGAGGCAGAGGCAGACCAACAGCAGAAACAGAGGAAGCACCAGCAGTAGAAGCAGAGGCAGCACCAACAGCTGAAGCAGAGGCAGCACCAACAGCAGAAGGAGAGGCAGCACCAACAGCAGGGAGGCAGCACCAACAGCAGAACAAGAGGCAGCACCAACAGCTGAAGCAAGGCAGCACCAACAGCTGAAGCAGAGGCAGCAATAACACAGAAGCAGAGGCAGCACCAACAGCAGAAGCAGAGGCAGCACCAACAGCAGAAGCGATGAAGCACCAACAGCTGAAGCACAGGCAGCACAACAGCAGAAGCAAGGCAGCACCCAACAACAGAAGCACAGGCAGCACAAACAGAAGAAGCAGCACCTGTATTAGAAACAGAGGAGCACTTACAGAAGAAGAAGAGGCAGCACCAACAGCAGAAACAGATGAACCCACCAGCAGCAGAAGCAGAGGCAGCCCCAAAAAGCGAAACAAGGCAGCACCAGCAGCAAAGCAGAGGCAGCACCAACAGCAGAAACAGAGGAAGCACCAACAGCAGAAGAAAGGCGCACCAACAGCAGAACCAGCACCAACAGCTGAACAGAGGCAGCACCAACAGCTGAAGCAGAGGCAGCACCAACAGCAGAAGCGGGGGCAGCACAAACAGCTGAAGCAAGCCCAACACTAACAGCTGAAGCAGAGGCAGCCCCAAACAGCTGAAGCAGAGGCAGCACTAAAGCTGAAGCAGAGGCAACACTAACAGCTGAAGCAGAGGCAACACTAACAGCTGAAGCAGAGGCAGCACCAACAGCTGAAGCAGGGGCAGCACCAACAGCAGAAGCAGAGGCAGCACCAACAGCAGAAGCAGAGGCAGCACCAACAGTGAAGCAGAGGCAGCACCAACACTGAAGAAAAGGCAGCACTAACAGCTGAAGCAGAGGCAACACTAACAGCTGAAGCAGAGGCAGCACCAACAGCTGAGCAGAGGCAGCACCAACAGCTGAAGCAGAGCCAGCACCAACAGCAGAAGCAGAGGCAGCAATAACAGCAGAGCAGAGGAAAGCACCAACAGCTGAAGCAGAGGCAGCAATAACAGCAGAAGCAGAGGCAGCAGCAACAGCAGAAGCAGAGCAGCACCAACAGCAGAAGCAGAGGCAGCATCACAACAGAAGCAGGGGGCAACACAAAACAGCAGAGGCAGCAATAACAGCAAAAGCAGAGGCAGCAATAAACACAGAAGCAGAAGCAACACAACAGCAGTAGCAGGGGCAGCACCAACAGCAGAAGCAGAGGCAGCCACTAACAGCTGAAGCAAGGTAGCAATAACAGCAGAAGCGAGGCAGCCCCCAAAGCAAAACCCCGCACTAACAGCAGAAGCAGGGGCAGCACCAACAGCAGAAACAGAGGCAGCACCATCAGCAGAAGCAGAGGCACCACCAACAGCAGAAGCAGAGGCGGCACCAACAGCAGAAGCAGAGGCAGCACCAACAGCAGAAGCAGGGGCAGCACCACAGCAGAAGCAGGGGCAGCACCAACAACGAAACAGAGGCAGCACCAGCAGTAGAAGCATAGGCAGCACAACAGCAGAGACAGAGGAAGCACCAACAGCAGAAGCAGAGGCAGAAACCAACAGCAGAAACAGAGGCAGCACCAACAGAAAACACAGGCAGCACCAACAGCAGAGCAGAGGCAGCACCAAAGCTGAAGCAGAGGCACACCAACAGCAAAGCACAGGCAGCACCAGCAGCTGAAGCAGAGGCAGCACCAACAGCAGAAGCAGAGGCGCACCAACAGCAGAAGCAGAGGCAGCACCAACAGCTGAAGCAGAGGCAGCACCAACAGCAGAAGCAGAGGCAGCACCAACAACAGAAGCAGAGGCAGCACCAACAGCTGAAGCAGAGGCAGCACCAACAGCTGAACAGAGGCAGCACCACAGCAGAAGCACAGGCAGCACCAGCAGCTGAGCAGAGGTAGCCCCAACCGCAGAAGCAGAGGCAGCACCAACAGCAGAAACAGAGACAGCACCAACAGCAGAAGCAAAGGCAGTACCAACAACAGAAGCACAGTACCACCAACAGCTGAAGCAGAGGTACCACCAATAGCTTAGAGAGGCAAGCACCAACAGCAAAGCAGAGGCAGCCCCAAACAGCTGAAGCAGAGGTAGCACCAACAGCTGAAGCAGAGGCAGCCCCAACAGCTGAAGCAGAGGCAGCCCCAAAACAGCAAAGCAGAGGCAGCACCAACAGCAAAAGCAGAGGCAGCACCAACAGCTGAAGCAGAGGCACACCAACAGCAAAGCAGGGGCAGCACCAAACAGCAAAGCAGGGGCAGCACCAACGCTGAAGCAGAAGCAGCCCCAACAGCTGAAGCAGAGGCAGCCCCCAACAGCAGAAGCAGAGGCAGCACCAACAGCAGAAGCAGAGGCAGCACCAACAACAGAAGCAGAGGAGCACCAACAGCAGAAGCAAGGCAGCACCAACAACAAAAGCAGAGGCAAGCACCACAGCAGAAGCAGAGGCAGCACCAACAGTAAAAAGCAGAGGCAGTACCAAACAGCTGAAGCAGAGGCAGCACCAACAGCTGAAGCAGAGGCAGCACCAACAGCAGAAGCAGAGGCAGCACTAACAGCAGAAGCAGAGGCAGCACCAACAGCAGAAGCAGGGGCAGCACCAACAGCTGAAGCAGAGGCAGTACCAACAGCAGAAGCAAGGCAAACCCAATAGCTAAGCGGGGCAGCCCCAACAGCGAAGCAGAGGCAGCACCAACAACAGAAGCGAGGCAGCACTAACAGCAGAAGCAGGGGCAGTACCAACAGCTGACCGAGGCAGTATCAACAGCTGAACAGGGGGCAGCCCCCACAGCTGAAGCAGGGGCCCAGCACCAACAGCTGAAGCAGGCAGCACCAACAGCAGAAGCAGAGGCAGCACCAACAGCTGAAGCAGAGGCAGCACCAACAGCTGAAGCAGATGCAGCACCTGTAAGAAGAGAACCCGAATCTCCTAAAGCAAAAGCAAGCGCGAAACATTAGCAGACGTCGAGCTTGCAGTAGAAGCAGAAGCGAGGCCCCCAGCAGACGCAACAGAAGACCGGCAACAGAAGACCACGCAACAGAAGACCCACGCAACAGAAGACCTCGGCCGTGGAGACAGCGAAGGAAGTCACAGTAGAGAGGGTATCCTTCTTCCAGAGAATCAAGAGGTTCTTCTTCTGGTAGTCAGTCAGGCACAGTGCCAGAGCTCTAAACGTCACAAGAAATACTATAATGCCACTTTGGGTTTTTATGTATTTTCTGGAAATGATTGTATATATAAAAATGCTAGGATTTGGGATGATGTAGTTTTGTTTTCTCTCTAGATGTGGATTATTTAATATAAAATTTTTTGGGCTTTAAGTAAATAAAATGAGCATGTATGTAAATAAGTATATAGTATATATTTTCTGTCTTTTTTTACACCTAACTACTGTATGAAGTGTTTTATCAGGTTAAAAATAAACAGTTGGTACATAAATTGAAAAGAATTATCCTCAGCACTTTGAAGGAATATGATCTCATAAATTCATTTAAATCGATTTTTTGATCTTCGAGCAATTGCCTCTGTTTAAAAACCTTTTTTGTAATCGCCTGTTAGGTAAAATTTTTGGGAAAGGTAAAAAATTTTATAGCTTTGCTTTACTCTGGAAATCCCGAGTGATGACTGTTTGAATTTATAGCCTATTTTTTTATTCTTAAAGCAAGATAGCATTCAAATGTGTTATACGTGTATCTGGCACCTGTTTACGTGGTAGGCACTTGGAAAATGATCATGGTCCGTATCTTTTTTGTGCAAGCAAATGGTAATGCATTTTATGCTCATAAAAAAACACCCCGTATGGATACATATGTGCGGTTTCGTGTATTTACACACAACACCACACACCACACACACACACACACACACACACACACACACCCCACACACCACACACACACACACACACACACACAAACACACACACAAAACACACACACACACACACACACATATATATATATATATATATATTATATATATAAAATAATATTATATATATATGTTATTTTACTTCATTTATAAATATATATATATATATATATATATATATATATAATTCATTTTATACTATAATATATATATATATATATATCTATTATATATATATATATATATATATATATATATATATATTATATATATACACGTACACACACACCACCCCACAAAACACACACACACACACACACACACACACACACACACCACACACAACACACACACACAACACCACACACACACACACACACATGCGCTTGTGTGTGTCCCGTTTTGTGTGTATATATATAATCACACACACACACACACACACACACCCCACACACACACACACACACCACACACACACACACACACACACACACACACATGCGCATGTTTTGTGTCTGTGTTTGTGTGTGTATATATAATTACTATGCACCCACACACACACACACCAAACACACACACACACCACACACACCCCACACCACACACACACACGCACGCACGCACGCACGCACGGCCCCGCACGCACGCACACACACACCCAACCCACACCACACACACTCACACTCACACTCACCACACACACACACACACACACACCCACACACACACACACACAAAACACACATAATATAATTTTATATATATATATATATATATAATATATATATATATGTATATAACTTCATTTATACATATATAAAATATATATATATATATATATATATATATATATATATATATTTTATATAAAATTCATTTATACATTATATTATATATATATATATAA
>NW_023663924.1:0-14390 GCF_015228065.2 Penaeus monodon | reverse complement strand
TAGGATTCTGAATTTGTTTTTAAATTTTTTTAAAAAAGGACAGTATGGCCTTCTTAGTTTTATGCGGGGTTATAATCATAATTTTGACACTGGACAGTTGCCCCCTTTGTTAGGGGGCAGAGCACTTGTAAACCAGGGGTTATGAGTTCGTTTCCCATAGAGGATAAAACTCTAATAACCATTCCCCAGTATTGCATAAAAGATTCACAGATCACAGTCATTGCCATCTGAATACATGCCTCCTTAGCTCAGGGGCAGAGCACTGGTCTTGTAAACCAGGGGTCGTGAGTTCGATTCTCACAGGGGGCAAGTCTTTAAGAATCATTAAACATCTTTTTGAAGAAAAGATTCATATATACCTGTACAGATACCTTCTTAGCTCAAGGGCAGGCACTGGTCTTGTAAACCAGGGGTCGTGATTTCGATTCACACGGGGGGCAAACATTTAAAAACCTTTTAATAATGTGTTTATGGAAACCCTATATCAGGAATGTGGACATCTGTACAGATGCCTCCTTAGCTCAGGGGCAGAGCACTGGTTTTGAAAACCCAGGGGTCCGAGAGTTCGATTCTCTCAGGGGGCAAACATTTAATAGCCGTTAAGCACGTGTTATGGAAATCCATGGTAAAAAAAACCCACAATGAAAAAAACTTGATTTATTGAAAAATAAGACTATAATTTCGAAATCCACCTGGATTCCATCTTCAGATTTTCCCGGACCTGAAACTGTAGTCTCATTTTCAATAAATAATTTTTTGCATTGTGCGTTTTTCTACCGTAGTATCAACCAGAAGAGTATTTTACCATTCATGGAATCTATATATCAGGTTTGTGAACACCTGTACAGATGCCCTTAGCTCAGGGGCAGAGCACTGGTCTTGTAAACCAGGGGTCGTGAGTTCGATTCTCACAGGGGGCAAATATTTAATAACCTTTAATCATGTGTTATGGAAATCCCTATATCAGGGATGTGGGGTTTTTGTATAGCTATTTCTTTAGCCAGGGGCAGAGTACTAGTCTTGTAAACCAGGGGTCGTGAGTAGTAACTCACGACCCCTGGCTTTCAAGACCAGTGCTCTGCCTTGAGCTAAAAAGGTATAGGTACAGGTATATATAAATCTTTTTCTTCAACAGATTTTTAATGATTCTTAAAGATTTGCCCCCTGTGAGAATCGAACTCACGACCCCTGGTTTACAAGACCAGTGCTCTGCCCCTGAGCTAAGGAGGGCATCTGTAAAGATGTCAATAAATTTATATATGATTTTTTCTTCTACGATATTCAATGACTCTCACAGGGGGACCCTTTAATAGCCATTACACATGTGCTATAGAAATTCGTATATCAAGGGTTTTGATATATGTACAGATGCCTCCTTCGCTCAGGGGAAAAGCACTTGTCTTGTAAACCAGGGTCGAGAGTTTAATTCTCTTTTAAATAAACCATTAAGCATGCTACAGAAATTCATATGTCATGGATGTGGGCATCGGCATAGATACCTCCTTAGCTAGGGGACCTTATGCTGCATTTGTTACTGTTCGTCCAGCCTCGACAGACGCTATCTTACATCCTCAGCCCTTTCAAGGCTAAACCTGGTAAAAAAAAAAAACACTTGAATAAGTATATGGAATATGTGATTGGAATAACTTGAAAAAAAAAACGAGGATCGACGGTTTGGCCACTTCTCTATATAAATTTACTACACAACTGATAACAAATATATACATACAATGAAATAGATGCATTGAAGATGATGGACGGCACTCGGTTAAATTACTCTAGTTGACAAAAAAAAATGGGGGCTAAAGATGAGTAGTGTTACACCCAACTGATAGGGTTAAATATTGCTATGGAAAGCTCTATGTATCCCAAATGCTAACAACTGTACAGGCTTTATCTGAGGAACAGAACACTGGTAAAGCATGGGGAATGAATTCAATTTTCAAAATGGTCACTCCCAAAGACCAAATTTTTTACTTATTTACTAATTACTCCTATGTAGATCTGGTTATAGGAAATGAAATGCCTCTAGATAGTGTTTTTTTCACGATTGGCTACAAAATATATATATATATATATATAATATATATATATATATATATATGTGTGTATATATATATATATATATATATATATATATATTGTGTGTATATATATATATATATATAAAATATATATATTTTATATATATATAATAAGGGTGGGGATTTGAAATGTGTAATACTTTTCATATTTCGTGTTACCCCCCACCAGCTTGGCGAACAATGGCAAGCTACGCTGCCACGGGCATCCACTGGTGGCGTCAGTAGATGCCACTGACGCCGCCATTTACTGCCGTCCTGTCTGCAGAGTGCAATCACTCCCAATGCCGTAACTGCTTGGGCAAGAATGATATGACGATTGTGGGTATGACCTTGGGGGAAGTCTCTGCCCAAAGTTGACCAAACATTCTCAATGGGATTGAGATCTGACAATTTGGGTGAATGTGGCACAGCGTAATCTCAGGTCTTGCCGAAATCGTTCTTAACGACAACACTGTTTGTGTGGAAAGGGATGTTATCTTGGACAAGGAAAAAATGGCTCTGAATCGAGGAACACCATGGCTCTCACCAAATGGTAGAAACATCAGTAGGCCTACACCGTAAACCTGCTGGGCCCGACAACCGTCAACTCTCCAAACCCGTAACTGTGCATCCACTCAAAACAGCCAGCATTTCTAAGTCTGCATGCTACAACATAATGTGAAGTCCATATTAATTAAAGTAATTGATTAATTAAGAAGAAGAAAATGGTTCAGGGTAAGAGGACGTGGCAACTAACTACTGTAAAGGGTGTTGTCACTGAGTAATCAATGGTTTTCATTAGTTTATGTATTCATGCACTTCCTATTTGTCTTTCTATAGCAGACTGATTTAAAATTTTGAATAAACATTTACTTGATTTTCCTCTGTCGTGCATCTAGGGTGCCCACTTCTGCTTTGTCTTTGGTGGATCCAGTTGCTTGGTGTTGCTGGATCCACAAAGACACGGTTATCTTTGAAGTACCTAATCTTGATATTTCGGCTCTTAAATAGTCTTAATGGTCTATTACTAAATTTGGGCATGATACAAGGCCCTAGCCATATAAAACTCTGAAACACTGTTCGAACACACTAGAAGCTTCATCTTTTTCTAAGCTTTGAAAACAAGTATCATTTTTTCCGAATCAACTCCTAGCGACCGTTTCGATTTCATCAACTCCCAAGAAAAGATATTTTATTTTAGGCATGTACATCAAACATCGATGAATTAACATTTGTACAGATGCCTACTTCCAATCAGGGGGAAGAGGGCGTATTGTAAACCAGGAGTCATGAGATACTTTATCACTGGACCAAACCCTTTAAATAACCATTAAACACTGTTAAAGAATTTCCTTGGGCATAGATATTGATACATTAAACATCTGTAGAAGAAAATAATCATATATCCCCAGTTATTGAATTCGCACAGAAATACCCTCAGCTCATACCCATAGCATTAGTCTTGTAAACCAGCGGTCTTGAGTTTAAGTCTCACAGGTGACAAACCTTTAATAAACATTCGTTGTAGAAAAAAATCATATGTCACATGACACTTTATTGATGCCTCCTTAGCTCAGGGGGAGGCACTGGTCTTGAAACCGGGGCCGTGAGTTCGATTCTCACAGGGGGCAAACCACTAACCCTTACAGTGATACGGGTGCCGTTTGACGTTTTGTTGTTTTAAAACCCAGAAAAATTCACTCAATTGTACTGGTTGTACTGACAAGGCTATAGGGAACATTATCATTTTTCATCAGTACATTTTAAAATATATTAGAAAAACTCTCAAAGAGAAAAGCAGTACAAATTACTCCTTTGTTTCTTTGGATTTGGCAACTAAAGATAGGGTTTATCCCGGGGGTGTTAATCAAACCTGTCCTTATCAAACGGTGTTCTTAACTTGGGGAGCCGTACACTGAACTTAGCTGTCCTCCAAGACAAATGAGTATATATTTTGTAACATATGTGTATAATGTAAATATATCCTATGTACATAAAGCATATTTATGTGTGTTTATATATAATATATAAATTATAAAAGTAAATTACAAGATATCATATAACAACAGAAGCTGTCAGATAATTATCAGGTTATATCTGCTAGGTTGCCAGGCATGCGACAAGCTTCAAATAAAAAAGCATCTTTTCGTAAGGAATATTGTAAAATTCATTTATTGCCTTATTGTCAAGTAACTGTTTCGACGTGTGCCATAAGAAGGAATGTTCAAAACTGCTAAAAATGTTATTTAGAAAATACAGCACTGGATATCACACAGAGAATGCATATAATTTCAGAGCATATCTATATGTGTTAAAATATAATACTTAGCTTAGGAGCAAGCACTGGTCTTATAAACCAGGGGCTGTGAGTTACTGTCTCACTGATGGCAAACCTTTAATAATCATTAAAAAATGTGTTAAAGAACTTCTTTTATGAAGGATGTTGATATATAAAATATCTGTTGAAGAAAAAAAATATATATATATCACAGTTTTTGACATTTGTACAGATCCTCCTTAGCTCAGGGGCAGAAACACTGGTCTTGTAAACCAGGGGTCGTGAGTTCGATTCTCACAGGGGGAAACCTTTAATAACCTTAGTGATTCTATATCAGATATTATCATCTGTGCAAGTGCCTCCTTAGATCAGGGGCACAACACTGAGATGGGTTTTTTCTCATTGGTGGCAAAACTTTAATGCCCATTAAACATGTGATAAATTAAATAAATATTATGTTAAGGAAGAGATTCAATATCCCCAGTTGCTGACATCGGGACATATATCTCCTTAGCTCAGGGGCAGAGCACTGGTCCCTTTTAATCCAGTGGTCGTGAGTTTTTGCTCTTAGGAAGCAAAATTTGTTAAAGGGAAAAATTTCGTATGAAGGAAGAAATTTTACCGGTTGACATTAAAGGGGGAACCGACAAGAAAAGAAATTGGACGAGAGGTAGGAAAAGATCAATTATTTTTTTTCTTTATATATTTACGTAATATCAATATAAATACAGAGAGAGAGAGACGCAAAGGTGCACTGCACTCTGCAAATCTAAGCTAGTTAACAGGAATAGCGTTTTTTAGGAGAGTGTTGGTCTTGTTAAAACCGGGGGAGCGAGTATAACTCTCAAAGTTTGGGAAACCAGTTATTATCATTAAAACATGTGTTACATAAGAGCTTTATGTCAGAGATACTGACATTTGTACAGATGCCTCCTTAGCTCAGGGGCAGAGCACTGGTCTTTTTAAACCATGGTCGTGAGTTCGATTCTCACAGGGGCAAACCTTTGATAACCATCAAAAAACTTTCAGGTATTTTTAAGCATTATTGATGTCTGATTTGGGAATATTCAGTCAGAAATTACATTAGTTTTGTACACATAATTTCTCCCTACTTTCAAAAAATACTACTATACTGTATATTTGCAACCCAAAATATGATTATAAGAGACGCTTGTTTTTTTTATTATATATATATACATCAAATATATAATATAAGAATATATATAAATATATATATATATATATATTATATATTATATATTTATTATGTTATATTACATATTGTTATATATATATAATTACAAACAAGGTTCTTATAATCATATTTTGGTTGCAAATTACAGTATAGTAGTATCTTTGAAAGTAGGAGAAAATTATGTGTACAAAACTATGTAATTTTCTGACTGAATTTCCCAATCAAAACATCAATAATGCTTAAAAATACCTGAAAGTTTTTGATGGTTATCAAAGTTTGCCCCCTGTGAGAATCGAACTCACGACCCTGTTTACAAGACAGTGCTCTGCCCTGAGCTAAGGAGCTCTGTACAAATGTCAGTATCTCTGACATATAAGCTCTATTAACACATGTTTAATGATATAACTGGTTTACCAACTTTGAGAGTTTACTCGCTCACCGTGTTTAACAAGCCACACTCTCCCCCCAAACGCTATTCTGTTAACTAGCTTAGATTTGCAGAGTGCAGTGCACCAATGCGTCTCCTCTCTCTGTATTTATATGATATTACGTAAATATATAAAGAAAAAAAATAATTGATCTTTTCCCTACCTCTTCGTCCAATTTCTTTTCTTGTCGGTTCCCCTTTAATGTCAACCGGTACATTTCTTCCTTCATTACGAAATTCTTCCTTAACAAATTTTGCTTCCTAAGAGCATAAACTCACGACCACTGGATTACAAGACCAGTGCTCTGCCCCTGAGTAAGGAGATATATGTCCAGATTCAGCAACTGTGATATTGAATCTCTTCCTTAACATAATATTTATTTAATTTATCACATGTTTAATGGGCATTAAAGTTTTGCCCACCAATGAGAAAAAACCCCTATCTCCAGTGTTGTGCCCCTGATCTAAGGAGGCACTTGCACAGATGATAATATCTGATATATGAATCACTAAGTTATTAAAGGTTTGCCCCCTGTGAGAATCGAACTCACGACCCCGGGTTTTACAAGACCAGTGCTCTGCCCCTGAGCTAAGGAGGCATCTGTACAAATGTCAAAAACTGTGATATATATATATTTTTTTTCTTCAACAGATTTTTTATATATCAACATCCTTCATAAAAGAAGTTCTTTAACACATGTTTAATGATTTTTAAAAAGGTTTGCCATCAGTGAGACAGTAACTCACAGCCCCTGTTTATAAGACCAGTGCTCTGCTCCTAAGCTAAGTATTTTTATTTTAACAAATATAGATATGCTCTGAAATTATATGCATTCTCTGTGTGATATCCAGTGCCTGTATTTTTAAATAACATTTTTAGCAGTTTTGAACATTCCTTCTTATGGCACACGTCGAAACAGTTACTTGACAATAAGGCAATAAATGAATTTTACAATATTCCTTACGAAAAGATGCTTTTTTATTTGAAGCTTGTCGCATGCCTGGCAACCTAGCAGATATAACCTGATAATTATCTGACAGCTTCTGTTGTTATATGATAATCTTGTAATTTACTTTTATACATTTATATATTATATATAAACACACATAAAATTGCGTATGTACATAGGAATATATTTACATATATACACATATGTTACATATATATACTCATTTGTCTTGGGGGACAGCTAAGTTCAGTGTCCCGGCTCCCCAAGTTAAGTAACACCGTTTGATAAGGACAGGTTGATTAACACCCCCGGGATAAAACCCTATCTTTAGTTGCCAAATCCAAAGAAACAAAGCAGTAATTGTACTGCTTTCTCTTTGAGAGTTTTTCTAATATATTTTAAAATGTACTGATGAAAAATGATAATGTCCCTATACCCTTGTCCACGTACAACCAGTAAAATTTGAGTGAATGTTCTAGGTTTTATAAACAAACAAACGTCAAACGGCACCCGTATCACTTTTAAGGGTTAGTGGTTTGCCCCCTGTGAGAATCGAACTCAGGGCCCCCTGGTTTACAAGACCAGTGCTCGCCCTAAAGCTAAGGAGGCATCAATAAATGTGTCATGTGACATATGATTTTTTTCTACAACGAATGTTTTTTAAAAGGTTTGTCACCTGTGAGACTTAAACTCAAGACCGCGGGTTTTACAAGACTAATGTATGGGTACTGAGCTGAGGGTACTTCTGTGCGAATTCAATAACTGTGATATATGATTATTTTCTTTACAGATGTTTAATGTATCAATATCTAGGGAAAAAGGAAATTCTTTAACAGATGTTTAAGGGGTTATTTAAGGTTTGGTCCGTGATAAAGTATCTCATGACCCCTGGTTTACAATACTCCCCTCTTCCCCCTGATTGAAGTAGGCATCTGTACAAATGTTAATTCATCAGATTTTTGGATGTAATGCGCAAAAATAAAGTATCTTTTCTTGGGAGTTGATGAAATCGAAACGGTCGCTAGGAGTTGATTCGGAAAAAATGATACTTGTATTCAAAGCTCGGAACAAATGAAGCTTCATCGTGTGTTCGAACAGTGTTTTGGAGTTGATATGGCTAGGCCTTGTATCATGCCAATATTAGTAATAGACCATTAAGACTTTTAAAGAGCCGAAATATCAAGATTAGGTACTTCAAAGATAACCGTGTCTTTGTGGATCCAGCAACACCAAGCAACTGGATCCACCAAAGACAAAGCCAGAAGTGGGCACCCTAGATGCACACAGAGGAAGATCAAGGTAAAGGGTCATTAAAAATTTTAAATCAGTTGCTATATGAAAGACAAATAGGAAGTGCATGAATATCATAAGCTAATGAAAACCATTGATACTCAGTGACAACACCCTTTACAGTAGTTAGTGCCACGTCCTCTTACCATGAACCATTTTCTTCTTCTTAATTAATAAATTACTTTAATTAATATGGACTTCACATTATGTTTAGCATGCAGACTTAAAAAATGCTGGCTGTTTGAGTGGATGCACAGTTACGGGTTTGGAGAGTTGACGGTTGTCGGGCCCAGCGGGGTTTACGGTGTAGGCCTACGTGATGTTTTCTACCATCTGGGAGAGCATGGTGTTCCTCGATTCAGAGCCATTTTACCTTTCCAAGATAACATCCCTTTCCACACAAACAGTGTTGTCGTTAAGAACGATTTCGGCAAGCCCTTTGAGATTACGCTGTGCCAACATTCCCCCAATTGTCAGATCTCAATCCCATTGAGAATGTTTGGTCAACTTGGGCAGAGACTTCCCCCAAGGTCATACCCACAATCGTCATATCATTCTTGCCCAAGCATTTAGGGCCCATGGGGAGTGATTGCACTCTGCAGACAGGACGGCAGTAAATGGCGGCGCAGTGGCATCTACTGACGCCACCAGTGGATGCCAGTGGCAGCGTAGCTTCCCCATTGTTCGCCAAGCTGGTGGTGGTAACACGAAATATTAAAAGTTTTACATTTAAAATCCCCACCCCTTTTATATATATATATATAATATAATATATATATATATATATATATATTATATACACAAATATATATATTAATATATATATATATATATATACACACATATATATATATATATATTAATATTATAATATATATATATATATGTAGCCAATCGTGAAAAAAACCATTTAGAGGCATTTCATACCTATAACCAGATCTACATAGGAGTAATTAGTAAATAAGTAAAAAATTTGGTCTTTGAGGAGTGACCATTTTGAAAATTGAATTCATTCCCCATCCCTTTACCAGTGTTCTTTTCCTCAGATAAAGCCTGTACAGTTGTTAGCATTTGGGATACATAGAGTTTTCCATAGCACATATTTAACCCTATCAGTTGGGTGCTTAACACTACTCATCTGAGCCCCCATTTTAGTCAACTAGAGTAATTTAACCGAGTGCCGTCCATCATCTTCAATGCATCTATTTCATTGATGTATATATTTTTTATCAGTTGTGTATATGTGATATAGAGAAGTGGCCAAACCGTCTTCCTCGTTTTTTTTTTTTTTCAAGTTATTCCATATCACATATTCCATATACTTTTTCAAGTGTTTTTTTTTTTACCAGGAGCCTTGAAAGGGCTGAGGGATGTAACATAGCGTCTGTCGAGGTGGACGAACAGTAACAAATGCAGCATAAGGCCCCCTGAGCTAAGGAGGTATCTATGCCGATGCCCACATCCATGACATATGAATTTCTGTAGCATGCTTAATGGTTTATTAAATGAGAATTAAAACTCTCGACCCTGGGTTTACAAGACAAGTGCTTTCCCTGAGCGAAGGAGGCATCTGTACATATATCAACACCCTTGATATACGAATTTCTATAGCACATGTGTAATGGCTATTAAAGGGTTCCCCCTGTGAGAGATCATTGAATATCCGTAGAAGAAAAAAATCATATATAAATCATTGACATCTTACAGATGCCTCCTTAGCTCAGGGGCAGAGCACTGGTCTTGTTAAACCAGGGGTCGTGAGTTCGATTCTCACAGGGGGCAAATCTTTAAGAATCATTAAAATCTGTTGAAGAAAAGATTTATATATACCTGTACTATACCTTTTTAGCTCAAGGGCAGAGCATGGTCTTTAAAGCCAGGGGTCGTGAGTTACTACTCACGACCCCTGGTTTACAAGACTAGTACTCTGCCCCCGGCTAAAGAAATAGCTATACAAAAAATCCACATCCCCTTTATATATGGATTTCCATAACACCCTGTTTAAGGATCATTAAAATGTTTGCCCCTGTGAGAAATCGAAACTCACGACCCCTGGTTTACAAAACCAGTGCTCTGCCCCTGAGCTAAGGAGGCATCTGTACAGGTGTTCACAAACCTGATATATAGATTTTCCCTGAATGGTTAAAAAACTCTTCTGTGTGATTATACGGTAGAAAAAACGCACAATGCAAAAAAATTATTTATTGAAAATGAGACTACAGTTTCAGGTCCGAAGATTGAAGATGGAATCCAGGTGGATTTCGAAATTATAGTCTTATTTTCAATAAATCAAGTTTTTGCATTGGGGTTTTTTCTACCATGGATTCCATAACACGTGCTTAACGGCTATTAAATGTTTGCCCCCTGAGAGAAAACGAAAAATCTCGACCCCCGGTTTTTCAAGACCCGTGCTCTTTCCCCTGAGCTAAGGAGGCATCTGTACAGATGTCCACATTCCTGATATATGGATTTCCATAACAAAATTTTTAAAGGTTATTAAATGTTTGCCCCTGTGTGAATCGAACTCACGAACCCTGGTTTTTCAAGACCAGTGCCCCGCCCTTGAGCTAGAAGGTATCTGTACAGGTATATATGAATCTTTTCTTCAACAGATGTTTAATGATTCTTAAAGGACTTCCCCCTGTGAGAATCGAACTCACGACCCCTGGTTTACAAGACCAGTGCTCTGCCCCTGAGCTAAGGAGGCATGTATTCAGATGGCAAGACGTGATCTTGGAATCTTTATGCAATACATGGGTAATGGTTATTAGAGTTTTATCCTCTATGGGAATCGAACTCATAACCCTGGTTTACAAGTGCTCTGCCCCCTAACTAAGGAGGCAACTGTCCAGATGTCAACAATTATGATTATTAAAGCCCCTATTTAGCATATGTTTAATCAATACTAACGGAACCGTTGCCTATACGTGAGTTTCACCTTTACATTTCCTATAAAATCGAAAAAGGCACAGATATGTCCAAGACACTATCCCTAAGAAAAAAACCATGTTCTATCTACATAGATCAAAATTTACGCGAGGGCTGATGTAACCAGTGTAAAATCGGGAAAATGATATTTGAAAGTGTTTAAAGGGAAAAGTTTATATAATTGTCATACATAACACATAATTATTATCATATAATGAAAATTCTTGATGCGGTTGCAAACTCAGCAATTACCATCTCAAATTTACTCTTAGCAAGAGCCGTATGCATTTTTCCCGAGAGAGAGCGAGAGCGAGAGAGAGAGAGAGAGAAAGAGAGAGAGAGAGAGAGAGAGAGAGGGAAAAAGAGAGAGAGAGAGAGAGAGAGAGAGAAATATAAAATATAAATGAATCTCTTGCTCTGCGTTACGAAAAAGTTATAAACTTCATGTGTAAACCATCGAATATATTATTTTAGGACAGTGCAATACATATTTTACGGGAGTGAGAGAGAGAAGGGGGAAAAATAAGGCTTGGTCCCAGTAGCATAGTGGGCCCCATCCTTTTCAACAATTTAAGGGGCATCAGCAAATCGGAGAGCTTTTCAAGAGCCAGAGGATTTTTAAAAAATCAGTAACACACACACACACACACACACACACACACACACACACACATATATATATATAATATATATATATATATATAAATATATATATATATATATATATATATATATATATATACACACACATATATTTGCAATGGGTTCATTGCTGGAAAGCGCAGTCGTATCAAGAAGAAAAACACATTTATTACACGACGTTTCGGATTTAAAATTAAATGAAATAACCAATCTATTTGGATAAAGTGGAATATATGCATATACTATAAAATAAAACATAAAAATCTGAAAAAGGGCTTTGCAAGCTTGAAATATGAAAGTAAGGCAATAAAACAAGTACGAAATAAAAATAAACAAACTTGACAAAACATGGAATTAAATGACAGTACAAAAGAAATTGAAGAATACCATTAAAACGAAAAAAAATGGATATAAACAACAAACACAACGAAACACAATGAAAATAAAAACACACAACCAAATGGGCAGTATGTTATGGTCAGTGGGTTACGATTTCAAAAGCATAAGTGCTTTCGTTATTGCCGAGTGTTGGCTTATGGATGGATATAAGTATGCTTTCCCTGATGAGCTGGTGGTGGTATGGAGTGGTTGCCAAGACTGAATTTTTTTGGCTATGTATGGGGTGATCTGTGTCATCTGCATGATTCCCGATTGCTGAAAGGGTTAGTTTGGTCACTTGGATGCCAGATCCGTCGGAAATACTCATATACTGTGAGATCTGCTCTTTTAGATGTTTGGTGGTATTACCAATATATGATGCATTATAGCTATCGCACGTATATTTGTACAAAAATGTTTGATTTAATTGAAGAGGTATTGTATCAAGGAATTTTGGACAGCCTATTTTGTTCTGAAAATAACTTAATTTTATATGTGGGCGTATTCACTGATAAGTTTGGATACATTATGCTAACTTGTTGGCTGGTGAAACCCGTGTAAATGACAGGAAAATAAAGCAAATTTTGGGGTACCATGATGTTGGTGTATTCATAAATGATGACGTTGTTCAGTTTTGCTGATATATTTATCAGTAAATTGTTAGGGGAAGCTATTATTGCAGAGGAGGTTATAGAGAATGAAAGTTCCTGAGTTGTGCATGTCTAATTTTAGCAAATGGGGGTAAGCTCGATTGGTGAGCGAGTTGACTAGATTGCATTTATATGAAAGTGGGGTGAATGAGATAACTTTGAACACAGATTAGTAAATGTATTTTTCTGTACATTGAAATGTTAAAACTGTTGCCAGAGTGATAGATGGATATGTCTATAAGGTAGTTTTTCTTTCTTTTCAAACGCAATAAATTTCATATTCGGGTGTTGTCAATTTAAGTAGCTAAGGAATTCCGTACGTGTGTCAGTGGTTTGAATATGAGGGAAGTATCAATTTTTTTTTTTTTTTTTTTTTGTAATAAAAGGTTGGGAAAAGACTAGGGCAGTTAAAAGCCACGATGACATAAAAATGTAGCTAGGGGTAGGATCCCATAGCTACGCCGCATAATGTTTGTTATCAAAAATAAAACAGCAATCTTGCGCTGACAGTTCACGCATCATCATTAGATTCTCTTTCGAAAAGCCCTTTGGGGTTTTTTCGTCAGTCTCGAATAAGTTGTTTATGCAGATGTCTTTGTTTGTTATAGGATATTAATAAATAATGACATATCAAGTTTGCTTGATTTATTGCTTTATCTTAGTTTTCAAGTTTGTAAAGCCTTATCTTAGGATTTTTTATGCTTTTAATTTTTTAGTGTGTGTGTGTGTGTGTGGGGTGGGGTGTGTGTGTGTGTGTGTGTGTGTGTGTGGTGTTTGTGTGGGGTGTTTTGTGTGTGTGTGTGTGTGTGTGGTGGTTTTTTTAATAAAAAGTTGTAGTTACAGAAATATATAAACCAAAAGTTGTTATATATAACCATACATATATATATGCATGTTATGTGTCTGTATAAATACACTGAAAACATATATTAAATATATATTATATATATATAATATATATATATATATATATATATATATGTGTGTGTGTGTGTGTGTGTGTGTGGTGTGTGTGTGTGTGTGTGTGTGTGTGTTTGTGTGTGTGTGTGCGTGGTGTGTGTTGTGTGGTGTGTGTGTGTGTGTGTGTGTGGTTTTGTGTGTGTGTGTACTCGCCGCTTATTGATGCACCGTCTTCCAAAATTGCCGTGTGCTGCCTTTGCGGGCAGACGTGCACGCATGCCTAAAATTTACAGGCGTATGCAAATTACATATAACGAAGTAGCTCACTTCAGTTTCGCCTATTGAACTCAAAAATGAAAATGATTTTTCCAAGAGTATTTTCACGGCTGTTAAGGGTAAAGAACTTTTAATTATCATAAATAAAAGAGGGGGAATTTTGGGTTTACTTCTGGTAATTATAACATATCTAGTAAATTATAAAATAATTATTTACTTAGCTACATCTGATATCACACGATACACTCTCATGGGCTAAACGTGGTCCCCGTCATCAGCTCCCCCCCTTTTCGAGCCGCTCAGCCTGTAAATATATGGTAAATGTTTTTTCAGTGCATTTCTTTGAAAAATTTTTAGTAATAACAAAGATAAAACGATCATCAAAAAAAAAAGCAAAAAAAAAATTAATTGCT
>NW_023663923.1:0-14392 GCF_015228065.2 Penaeus monodon | reverse complement strand
TTGTTTGGGTGGTGTGGGTTTGTTTGGTTTTTTGTGGGGGGGGTTTGGGGGGTGTTGGGGGGTGGTGGGGGGGGGGGTGGGGGGTGGTGTGTTGGGTTTTTTGGGGTGGGTTGGGTGGTGTTGGGTTTGCGGTATTTGTGTGTTGGTGTTTTTTGTTTGGGTGGGCGTTTTTGGTTTTATAAAATTACATACTTTTCCCATACAAATTTTACCAAAACCCCACCCACCCCCAAAAACACCCCACCCCCCCCCCCCCCCCACCCCAACCCACCCCCCCCGGGGGGGCCCCCCCCAAACCCCAACCCCCAAAACGCCCCCACCCCCACCCCCCCCCCCCAACCCACCCCCCCCCAAAAAAACCCCAAAACCTTTTTTACACTACACGCCCCAAAAAAAAACCCCCACGCGCCCACAACCCCAAACCCCCAAACCAACACAAAAAAAAACCCAAACCCCCCCCCCCCAAAAACCCACCACAACCCCACCAAAATTATATATATTATTATATTATATATTTTTAATTTTTAATAATTAATATAAAATTTATAATTATTTTTTTGGGTGGTTGTTTTTTGTGTGGGGGGGTTTGTGGGGTGTGTAAAATTTTTTTTTTTAAATATTTATTATAATAAATAAATATATTAAATATATTAAAAAATTTTTATTAAAATTTTAAATTATATAATAAAAATTTGTTTTTATATAATTTAATTATTTAAATTAAAATTATTTTTTAATAATTAAATATTTTTATTGTGTGGGGTGGGGTTTTTATGTAATATATAATATATTTTTATTTTATGAAAAAAAAAATCGTAAAAAATTGCACCCCAAAAACCCCGCCCGCTGGGGGATTTTGCGTGGGTGCATCCAGGGGCACCTTTTTTTCGCATGCCCCCGGTGGATGTGACCCCAACTTTTTTGGTGTTTTTTACAATTTTTTTTAGGAAAAAATAAAAACCAAAATTTACGGGGGGGGAATTTTTTTTCCCCCCGGGGGGAAAAAAACTTTCCCCCCCTCGAGGGGGCCTAAACCCCCACGGGGGGGGGGGCCAAGGCCACCCCAAAGTCATTTTGGTGGTCCCAAGGCCGGGGAAAAATAAAAAGGGGAAATGATTACCTTTAAAAAGGTTTTCCCCACCCCCACTCTCCGTGGAAAAAGGAACTGGGGGGGGGGGGGGGACCCTACCCAAACGTAAATTTTCACCCCCAAGATCATCAAAAAAAAAAAAAACTAAAAAAAATTAAAAAAAAGTTCATGCGTTACCCCACGGGGGGTTTCCCAAAAAACAAAAAAACCTACCTTTTTAAAAAAAAAAAATTTTACATATTTTTAAAAAAATTTTGAAAATTTTAAATATAATAAATTTTTTAAAAAATAAATATTTTTTTTAAAAAAGTAAAAATTTTTTTTTTTTAGGTTAATTAAAAAAATATTTTTAAAATATTTTTTAAAAAAAATTTAATAATATTTTATTAAATATTATTATATTTTTAAATATTATATATAAAAACCATTTTAAAATTTTAAAATAAAATTTATAAAATATTAATATTATAAAATAATTATAATTAATAAAAATATTTAAAATATAAATAAAATAATAATT
Organism: Penaeus monodon; assembly: GCF_015228065.2. Taxonomy (NCBI): domain Eukaryota; kingdom Metazoa; phylum Arthropoda; class Malacostraca; order Decapoda; family Penaeidae; genus Penaeus; species Penaeus monodon. The sequence goes on along the minus strand of NW_023663923.1, from coordinate 12,782 downwards.
AAAAATATATTTTTTATTAAATTAATATTATAAATTATAAAAATTTTTAATTTTGGGGATTTTAAATTTTATAATATATAAAAATATAAATATAATTATTTTAAAATTTTATTAATTAAATTTTATTAATATTTTAAAATTTTTATATTAAACCCCATAAATAAAAATTAAAAAAATTAAATATTATATTTTATATATAATTTTGTAATTATTATAAAAATTATATATTAAAATTTTAATAAAAATGTTTTATAGAATTTTTAAAAAATAATAAATAAATTTTTTTTTAATATATTTTTTAAATTTATTTTTGGGGGTGTGTTTTTGGGTGTGTTGGTGGGGTTGTGTGTGTTTTTGTGTGTGTGGGTTTGTGTGGTGTTGTGGTGTGTGTTTTGGGGGTTTTGGGTTGGGGGTGGTTTTTTGGTGTTGGGGGGTGTTTTGGTGTTGGTTGTTTTGGTGTTGTGTGTGTTTGTTGGGGTGTGTTACAGTATATTAAATTTTTGGGGGGTTTTATTTTACATAATTTTATAATTTATATAAAATTTATATTAATAATAAAATATTTATAATATATATAAAATTTAAATTTTTAAACAATTTTTTTAACAAAACCCATAAAACAAAAAAAATTAAAACATGGGGTGGTAAACCGGGGATAGTGTTTTGTGTTTTGGGGCAGGGGTCCTCTTTTTTGGGCAGGGGCCCCCCAAACCGCTGGTTAAACCCCTAGTGGGGAAAAAAAAAGGGGGGGAATTTTCTGTGTAATTTTCTCCTGCCACATAGTACCTTTTTTCCATCAAAAAAAATTTTCTGTCTTTTCCCCTTTGGGGCCCACCCCATGGAAAAAAAAAAGGGTTTTTACCCTTGTTTCCAGGCAAAAAAAATTTTAGGGGGATTGGGGGGAAAGCCAGGGGGGGCCCGTAAGGTTTTACCGATTTCATTGGGCTACGGGGGATGGGGGGAACCCGGGGGCCCCTCAGCCCCCCCCTGGGTTCCAATGGGGGGGGGGTTTTCGGGGGGGAGGGGGGGGGCCTTTGCCTTTTCCCTCCTCCTCCCAAAAAAAAAAAAACCCTTTTTTGGGCCCAACATTTTTTTTTAATAAAAAAACAAAAAAAATAGGGGGGAAGAAAGGGTTTTTTAAACGGGCCCTTTTTTTTTCCCTACCCCAGAAAAAGGGCCCCCCCCCGGGCATTGGCGGGGCCGGAAAAAAAATTTTGGGGGCGGGGGCCAAAACTGGCGGGGCCCCCCCAACCCCGGGGGCCCCCCCACCCCTCATTATTATAAAAAGTAAAATTTCAGCGGTGGGGTGGTGGAAAGGGGAATTTGGGGGCAATCCCCACTAAAAAGAAAAACGTCTGGGGGTTTTTTCCTTCGGGCCAAGCTTTTTCCCCGGGTTAAGGGGAACAGGGAAAAAACTCCCCCCTGGGGGGTTAAACCCTTTTGTTTAAATCGAAGGAAAAAAAAAAAGGCCATTTTGGGATTGGGGAAAAGCGGCTTTCCCCCTTTTTCAGGGGGTTTGAGAAAAGGTAGGGGGCTAGGGAACCCCCTTACTGGGGGGGCCCCCGGGGGCCCGAGGGGATTAATCAATCCCAGGCCATCCCTTTTTTCCCCAAAAAAAAATAGTAGAGGAAAAAACCCCCAATTTTTGGGACCCAAAATTTGTTAAAGGGCATTGGGGGGGGGATAAAAGGGGCCATTTTTTTTTGGTTTTTCGTTTTTTCTTTTTTTGGGTTTTTTTTTTACACCCTAAATGATTTTTTTGCGGGGGAAACGTTTGAAAAAAAAAAAAAAAAAAATATGCCAAAAACTCAAATTCTTGGGGGGGCCCAAAAAAAAATGTCCCCAGGCGGGGGACTTTTTTTGCTTTTCTTTAAAAAAAGGGGGGGACTTTCTTTGTGATTGGGACCCCTTGCTAGGGGTTTGACTGCCCGGTCCCAGTGGGTTGGGAAAAAAAACTGTTTTCCAAAACACAAAAATTTTTTCCTTTTTTCTTTTTGGGGGGACTTTTTCCCCTAGTCCAAAAATTTGAGGGGTTTTTTCGGGGGGTTCCTGGAAAATCCCAAAAAACTCCAAAAACCCTTTGCCCACCCCCCAAATGGCCCCCCAGGTTTATGTTTTTTGGGGGGTTTTATTTTGTGGCCCAAGGAAAAAAAATTAAAATTTTTTTTTTTGGGCATACCCCCGGGGGAAAATTAAATCCGGAAAACGGCCAAGGTTTTTTACCAAAGGTGCCGTTTTTTTTGGATACTAAAACCCAAGGCTGTTTTGGGGGGCTCCCCCTAAGGGGAAAGGTCCCCCCTCAAAAAACCCCCCTTGCCCCCAAGGCCCCCCAAAGGGGGGGGTTTTTTTTATTTGGAACCCGGGGGGGGGATGAGGGGGGGGGGTTTTTTTCCCCTGGGGGGGGGTTTTTTTGGGCCCAAGGGCAATTCTTTAAATAATTCACAAGGAAAAAAAAAAAAAACCTGGGGTCCTAGAAAGCTCTGTGGGGGGGGGTCCTTTTAAATTTTAATTGCCGTGGGAAAAGCCCCCTTTTGCCCGGGTTGGGGGCCGAAGGGGTTTTTTTTAAAGGGCGTCGGACTCAAAGGGGGAAATCCCCACGGGGGGCCAAAATCTATTTTTTTTCGGGGGTTTTTTCCCCGGGAGTTTCACGGACCCCCGGGCGTTGTTCCCTTTTGGGCAAAGGAAAAAAACCTCCCCCCGAGGCCTCCCCTAGCCCACTGGGGGGGGCCCCAAAAAGCCAGGCCAAGTCCAGGGGCTGGTCCCGGGGGCCCGGATAAAAAAAAGGAAAAAAGATTAAAAAAAAAGGGGTAAAACCCAAAACCGGCCCCCACCCCCTCCGTGGGAAAAAACGGGGGGGGCCCCCCTACCCACTTTTTAAACTCATTTCCAAAGAAAACCCAAAAAAAACTTTTGAAAAAAAAACCCCAAAAAAAAGTATCATGGTGTGACCCACGGGGCCCGGACATAAAAAAAAAATTTTTTTTAACCTTTTTGGAAAGAAAAAAGGGGAAAAAAGGGGGGTTTTTTCCGGAAACCCCGGAAAAAGGGGAAAGGAAAAAACTTTCCCAGGAAAAACTTACCCCCAGAAAAACCAGGGGGGCCCAAAAAAAAAGGGGCAATGGGGGCCCCGGGGCCCCCCCCTTTTTTGGGGAACCCTTGGGGTTTTAAAGAAAGGGGGGGGGGGGAAAAAAAAAAAGGGGAAAGGGGAATTTTTTCCCAAAAATTTTGAAGGGGGTTTTTTTAATTTTACCCAAAGGCCCAAAAAAAAAAAAAAAAAAAAAACCTTTCCCATTTTTTTTTGGGGGGGGGGGGGGGGGAAAACAAAAAAATTTCATCCTCAGAATCGTGGGGGGGGGGGGTTTCGTGAAAAACCCCGGGTTTGAGTTTTTCTAAAGCATGAAAAAGGTAAACCCTCTAGCAGTTAGTCTGGATGCAATTTGGTATCAAAAAATTCCTGTCCCCGGCCCCCACCCCCTTTTCATTGAGGAAATTTTTTTTCCTAACCGACAAAAAGTTTTAGGGGGGGGGAAATTTTTTTTAATTTTTGAAGGATGAAAAAAAGCGGCGGGGGGGGAATATAGGATTTTTTTTTCCTGAAACTGCTAAAGGCAGAAAAGGGGAAAAACCCTGGTTTCCCCAGGGGTTGCATTGGACCCCTTGGACTGCCCTTTTTCCCTTTTCGGGGGAAACCCATTCCCCCCCTAACCGGGGGGGGGGCGGGTTTTTCCCCCCCTTTTGGGGAAAGGAAAAAAAAAAAAAGGGAACAAAATTTGGGGGGACGTAGAAAAAAAACCCAAAACCCGGGGGGGAAATACCCAGGGCTCCAGTTATTTTTTAAGGCCCCCAAAGAAAAAATTTTATCGCCCCCAAAACCTTTGGAAAAAAAAAAAACCCCAGGGACCGCATTTTTAAGGGGCCCACCAAGGGGGGGGTCAAAAAATTCCCACTTCTGGAAAGGGGCCCCAAAATTTAAAAACCGGGGGGCCCCCTAGCACTTTTGTTTTGTGGAAAGGGGGCCCGTCTGATTTTCCGGGGCGTGGGGCTTTTTTTCCCCAGCCTACAAAAGGGCCCTCAAGAAGGGGGTTTTTTTTAAAAACTAAAATGCCCCCCCGCGAACGCTATGGGGAAAGATTTTTTTTGGGGGAAATTAGAAGGGGAAATTTTCCCCCCGAAACCGGGATTTTTTTTTTTTAAAAACCCCTTTCATGTGGCATAAAAAAATTTTCATATGAAACCCCCCTTGTGTGATTTAGGGAAAAAATTTTTTTCTAATTTTTTCTAAATATTTTTTTCTTACCATTTTTTTTGGTTTTTTTTTTTTCTTGGGGGAAAAACTAGGGGGAAATTTAAAAAACTGCAAAAATTTAAAAAAGTTAATGAAGGGCATTTTAACTTTTTACTTTTTTATATTATTATAAAAATAAAAAAAAAAAAAACAGTTAATCAAAAAGCAGGGAACACCCTGACAAATCATCTAGCAGCTTTCTGTTGTTAGATCTAAAAAATTTTGGGTTTTTACTAAACAATAGATTTGGTGAATATATGAAAAGTGAAACACCCCACACACCCACACACACCACACAAATACACAACACACCCCCACCACAACACAACACACACCACACCACCACAACATACACACACACACCACACACAACAACACCCCAACACCACACACCACACAACACACACACAACCCACACAAATATATATATATATATTATAATATATTATATATTATAATATATATTATATATATATATAAAATATATATATCTGTGTGTGTTTTGTGGTGCATTCATAATATATATTATAATTATATAATATATATTAATATATATTATATATATATATTATATAATATATAATTACATATATATATATATTAAATATAATATATAATATAATATTATTTATTATATAATTATATTATAATTTTTTATTATTTAATATTATAATTTATTATATAATATATATATATTACACCAAACCCACCCACCACACACACCCATATATATATAATATTATAAATATATATATATATATATTTATATAATTATTATATTTTTTTTTTTTTTTTATTATTATTATAAATATTATATAATTATATATATTATAATTATATAATTATATATAAATTTATAATTATATATTATATATATATATAATATTATTACGGGCCCGCGGTGGGCCAAAATGGTTTAGGCGGTCGGGGACTTCCAAAAGGCCTGTTCCCGACGGGCCAAAATCTGGGTTTCGAGGGGTCGGGAGGGTACCCCGGGGCGGGCGTTTTCCCTTGGGCCAAGGGGAAACTTCACCCCCGGATTGCCCTGCTAGCCGTTGTGGATAAAAGGCCAGGCCAAGTCGTGCCGGGAAAAATAGGGATGGTGGAAATCGGGTAAAAAAAAAAAAAAACCCCACCGGGGCGGAAAGGCAAATGGGGAAAAACCACCGCTTTAAAAAATTGCAAAAAAAAAAAAAAAATTCAGGGGGAAGGCCCCCATAAAATTCGTCCCGGCCCGGGGGGGGCCCCGAAGGGGTTAAAGGGTGGATAAAAGACCCCGGGGGGAGGGTTTAAATCGGGGAATTTTCGAGGGTTTCGGAAGTCATCGAACCGCCGGGGTTTTTTTTTTTTTCCCTTGGGCGGGGGGGAAAATTTCCCAACCTTTTGGATTTCCCTTTTTCCCTAGCCAAAACGGGGGGGCCAAGCCCACCCAAGCCAAAAAGTTTTTGGGGGCCCCCCCAAGGGGGCCGGGGGTAAAAATAGGGAAGGGGAAATGGATTCCCCTGAAAAAAAGGTTTTACCATCGGCCCCACTTTTCCGGGGGGAAAGGGAAACGGGGGGGGGGCCCCCCTAAAAACCCACTTTACCAACTCCAAAGGGGGAAACCCACAAAAAAAAATTAAAAAAAAAATTTAAAAATTTTAAAATTCTTTTTTTTTGGGGGGAAAACCCCCAGGGGGCGGCTCAGTAAAAAAAAACCTTTTTACCGTTAAAAAGGGGGAAAATTTATTATAAAATAATTATATTATTTTATATAAAAAAATTTTTTTATTTATATATATTTAAATTTTTGGGGGAAAAATTTACCACATACACAAAAAAGCACACAAAAAAAAAATTTAATCTAATAATTTTATAAAAATTTAAAAAAAAAAAAAAATTATTATATAAAAAAATATTATATAATTTAAATATTAATATAATTAATTTTTAATATATAAAAAAAATTATATATATTTTTAAAAAATTTAATATATATATTAAATTTTTTAATTATATATTTAAATATATAATAAATATAATAATAATAATAATATATATATATATTTTTTTAAATATATTATATTATTAAATTATAATTTTTTAAAAATAATTAAAATTTATTTTTATATATAAATATATATATTAATATATAATAATTATATAATTATATATTATTAATATATTAATATAATTTATAATATATATATATTATATATTATAATTATATATAAATATGTTTATTATTTATTTATATTTATATATTAGATTATACATTTTTTGTGTGCTTGTTGTGTATGTGGTGGGGAAAATTCCATAATATTTATAATATTTATATTAATATTAATTATATTAATATTATAATTATATATTATATTATAAATTATTATTTCTATTTTCTTTCTTTTAAACGGTAGGTTTCATGGTCTGAGAGCCCGCCGTGGGTCACCAGCAGAACATGAATACTTTAATTGTAGTTTTTTTCATGTTTGTGTTTGCCTTCTTTGGAGTGAGTTACGTTGGGTAGGGGGTTCCCCCAGTTTTCCCTTTCCACGGAGAGTTGCCGATGGTACCTTTTCAGGTAATTCATTCTCCTCTTTTTTATCCGGGGCTTGGGGGACCCAGCACTTTGGGACTTGGGGGCTGGGCCTTGGCCAACCCAGTGGGCTTAGGTAGGCAAATCAAGGTGGAAAGTCCTTGCCCAAAGGGAAAAAACAAACCGCGGGCGGTTCGATGGACTCGAAAAACCCTCGGAATTCAGATTTACCGTCGTGGACAGTCTTGAGTCCGGACGGGCCTCTAAACCATTCGGCCCACCCGCGGCCTTGGACGGATCATGGGCCTTTCCCATTGATTTTTTTTTTTCTTAGCCAATTTAGAGGCGGGTGGGTTTTTGCCATTGCCTTTCCGCCCGGGTTTTTTTTTATTCGAGTCCACCAATCCTTCTAATTTTAACCCGGCCACCTGACTTGGGGCTGGCTTATCCCAACCAAGAGGCGGGGCTAGGAAGGGCCAATCGAGGTGGAAAGTTTCCCTTGCCCAAAGGGGAAAAAACAACGGGGCCGGGCCGGTGGACTCGAAAAAAACCTCGAAAAAACTCCAGATTTTTTGGGCCGTCGTTGGAAAACAGGCTGAGTCCGACGCTCTAAAACCATTCGGCCACGCCGGGCCCCCGTATAATATATATTAATATAATAAATTAATATTATATATATATTATAATATATATTATATATAATATAAATAATTAAAATATATATATATTAAAAATAAAAAAAAAAAAAAAAAAAGTATATATATATATATAATATATATAATATATAATATATATATATATATATATTTATATTGTGTGTGGTTGTGTGTGTGTGTTGGGTAATATATATAATTAATATTTAAATAATATATATTATATTAATATATATATTATATAATATATATATAATTATATATATAGAAATGCACCACAACACCCACAACAGAAATAATATATATATATATAATATAATATATTAATATAATTATTATATTATATATATATATATATATATAATATATGTGTGTGTGTGTGTTGGGGTGGTGTGTTGTGTGTGTGGTGGTGTGTGTGTGTGGTGTGGGTGTTGGGGGTTGGGTGTATGTGTGGTGTGTGGGGTTGTGTGTGGGGTGGTGTGGTGTGTGTGTTTTGTGTTATTTGTGGTGTGTGTGTGTGTTGGGTTGGGTTTTTTTCCAACCATTTCATATATTCACCAAAAAAAATCTATTTTGTTAGTAAAAAACCCACAATTTTTTATGATCTAAACCAAAACAGAAACTGCTAGATGATTGTTTTCCAGGTGTTTCCCTGCTTTTTGATTAACTGTTTTTTTTTTCATTTAAATAATTTATAAAAAAATAAAAAAGTAAAAAGTAAAAATGCATTTCATTTAACTTATATACTTAAGCAGTTTGTAATCCATATGTTTCCACAAGAAAAAAAAAATCCAAAACTGTAAAAAAAAAATATTTAGAAAATATAGGAAAAATTCCCCCGTATCACACAAGGGATGCATTTTGATTTTCCATAGCCTACCAGTGAAAAAGGGTTTAAAAACCAAAAAAAATCTGTGTGTCGGAAATTCTTCTTAAATTTCTTAAAGATTTATCTCATAGCGGATTCGCGATGCATTGAGTTTAAAAAACGCCTTCTTGGAGGTCTTTGTAGGCTGCAAGCAGCCCCACGACGGAAAACTCATGGACGGCGTTTCCAACAATGACTAGAAGTGCTAGGACCACGGGTCTATTGTTGGACTTTCCAAGAAGTGAATTCAGACTCCTTCCGGTCTCTGGTGCCTTAGTATGCGGTTCATGGATCCGTTTTCAGAAAGGAATGTGAGCGATACTTTTCATTGTTCTAGTATACTGGGGCAGTGGTGATGGGCCACGGTAGTTTGCTACAGTCCAATTGATCCCTTTTTTCCCCTTCCAGAGGAGGGGATGGACCCCCGCCCCCCTCAAACAGGTTAGGGGGAATGGGAATTCCAGAAATGGAGGGAAGGGGCAGTCAAAGATCAATGCAAGGGCCCCTGTTTACCATGGGGTTTCACCTTTCTTGCCTTTAGCAGTTTCAGCCAGAAAAATAATCATATATTCCTGCAGCTTTTTCTCATCCTTCAACTTAGAGGATCCCCCTCCCTAAATCTTCGTCAGGTTAGGATATTTCCCCAATGATGGGGGGATCCGGCAAAACGGGGAAATTTGGTGATAACCACTTGCATCCAGACTAAACTGCTAGAGGGTCACCAGGTTACAAAGCTGGCTCAGAAATACTCAACCCCAGTGTTTCACGGAGCCCCCAACCACGATTCTGAGATGATTTGTCCATCCAGTTTTGGTGGGAACTACAGTTTCATCTGCTTAGGAGGGGCTTAGAGTTTTCAGTTTTTTTTCCGGGGGCTTGGTCCAAATTTACCAAGGAAAATGGGCCCTTTCAACCAACCTCAGCAAGATTTCATGAATCAAACTGTTTCCTTGGTCCCCTTCTGAGCAAGTAATCCAAGCCTTGCACACCCAAGGAATGGGCGGCCAAAGTTCCTGATTGCCATTCAGCTGGAGCCATGCAAACATGCTTTCTGGCGGGTCCCAATGTTTCCCATTGGGATGAAAAATTTAACCTTTGCCCCTTGGGCGTAAAAAACCAATGGAACTCCCTTTTCTTTCTTCTTTTTCCAAACGGTAGGTTCATGGTTCTGGAGCCCCGCCCCGTGTGGGTCCACCAACCCCATGATTACTTAATTGTTAGTTTTCTTGTCATGTTGTGATCCCTCTTGGGAGTTGAGTTAACGGGGGGTAGGGTCCCCCCAGTTTTTCCCCTTTTCCAGGGAGAGTTGCCGGTGGTTACCCTTTTTTGGGTAATCATTCTCTCTATTTTTTTTGGGGGCTTGGGGAACCACCCACCCAATTGGACTTTGGGGCCCGGGCCTTGGCCCCCCCGGGTTGGGCTAGGTAGGCAATCCGAGGGTGAGGGTTTTTTCCTTTGCCCCAAGGGGAAAAAAACAACGCGGGGCGGTCGGTGACCTCCGAACCCTCAAAAACTCCAGAATTTTGCCGTCCGTGGAACAGTTCTTTGAGTTCCGACGCCTCCCTAAAACCCATTCGGGCCACCGCGGGCAATGGACTCCCTACGCTGCATTAAAATTAAAGGACTCCCCCACAGAAGCTACTTAGGACCCATCAGGTTTTTTTTTTTCAAACTTCTGTGGAAAATTGGATTCAAAGATTTGCTTGTGGGCAAAACCTCCAGGCACAACTCTTTCCCCCTCCCCGTCTGTCCCCAAGTGAAAAACCCTTAAGAGTGGGCCATTGGAGGGCAAGGAGTTTTTTGTTGAGGTGGGACCTTCGTAGGGTTAGCCCACCCATCAAGCCCATTGGGTCCAGGTAATCACAGAAAACTCGGCCCACTCTGGTAAACCTTGGCCCGTTTCCGGGATGATAATTCCAGCATATGCTGAACAAGAAATGGGAATCCAATTTTTCCTTGGCCCACATTTAAAACCCCTTAAAACACTATAACCATGGGCCCCAAGTGATGCAGGTTTTGGAGTGGCTGATACCAGGAAAGCCAGAAAATCCTCAATCTTCCCTGGGGACCTAGCAAAAGGTCCCCAAAAGAAGAAAGGAAAGTTTTTCCTGCGGGTTTTTAGGATTTCAGTTTTTTTTCCCAAGCCCCCACTGGGGGAACCGAAAAAGTCCCCCCACCCCATCTTCGTAAGCAAAAGCTCAATCACATTGAAAGTCACTTAAAAGAAAATGCAAATGTCCCTCGCCTGGGGGAACATTTTTGTTCCCCTGCCACAAGAATTATGAGTTTAGGCATAGCCTTTTTTTTTTTTTCCTCATCGTCCCTGCAAAACATCAGTAGGGAAGTGTAACACAAACCAATATGAAACACCGGAAGCCAAAAAGCATGCTTTCAGTCTCCATAATGCCATAAAACACCCCCCTTTGTCCCCCAACTGGTGGTTTACCTTCTTACTATTTTTTAGGGGTAAAAAAGATGGGCTGGGTGATTGATAATCATCGGCCCAGGCCCAAAACCAGTAGTAAGGGGTTTTGTTACCTAGCCATACTTTTTCCTCACCTCTGAGAGGGCAAGCCGCTTTCAACTCCTCAATGCTTTCAGTTGTCCTTCGATTATCACAGGGTTTAACCCACCAAGGGAACCTGGGGATGTTTCCATGCTCGTTACCCGGGACAGCTTTGGCCTGAGGGATAAAGCCTCAGACAGTGTTGCTTTTTTTCCAGTGGGATGCCAACTTTCCTTGCCACCAACCAACCGCTGAATCCAAACTTCCATTAATAATGAAGGGGTGGGCAAGCCCCCTGTTGGGTGTGGGCCTTTCCCCCCGCCTGCCTGCCCCAAAAGTTTTTTGCCGGCCTGGCCAAGTGCAGAGGAGGGACCTTACTGGATTAGGGAAGGGCAAGTAACCCATCTTTCCCAGTAAATTTTTTTTCGTTTTTATTAACTAGTTTGCCCAAAAGAGTTTTGTTTTTATCTGGGAGGAGGAGGAACTGGCAAAAAGGCCCCTCTTCCTCCACCGGAGCCGGCCCTTGAACCCAGGAAGGCCTGAGGGGGGGGGCGTGGTTCCCCCCCAATTGCCCAGTTAAGCCAATGACTTCGGTTAACTCTAACGGCCCCCTCCTGCCTACTTTACCCGAGATCCCCCAATTTTAGCCTGGGGAAACAAGGTTAACCCCAGTTTTTTCCCATGGGTTGGCCACGAGGAGAAAACGAACCAGATTTTCGATTGACCAAAAGGGTTAACTATGAACTGGCCAGGAGAAAACTTTACACAGAAAATGCCCTCCCCCTTTTTTTTCGCACTAGGCTAACCAGCGGGGGCAGCTGCAAGAGAGAGGACCATGGCAAAGCACATAACACTAATCTAGGTTTACCACACCATCGCTTTATTTATAATATGTAATTATGTATGGTGTAATACTGGGGTTAATAATAATGTAAATATATATATATTATAATTTATATATATATATATAATATATAATTTTATATATATATATATATATATATGTTAATATTACAACACAATATGCCGTTTATATACATTGTACCACACACACCACCAACACACACACAACACACACACACACACACACACACACACACCACACACAACCACCAACAACCCACCCACACACACAAACAACCCACAAACACAACACAACCCACACACACCACACACACAACACACACACACACCAACCACAACACAAATAATAAATTAATTATATATATATAATAATAATTATATATACATATATATATACTATTAAATTACATATAATATAATATATTATATAATATATTATATATAATATTATATATATTTATATTATATTATATATATATATATTCAATAATATATATATATTATATTATATATATTTAATATATTATATATAAATATATATTAATATATAATATATGTTATATATAATATAATATATATATATTTATGTATATATTTATTATATAATATTATTCCATATATAATACAATACATACATATGTAATATTTTTTTTTTTTTAACGGTAAGGTTTTTCATGTTTTGAGCCCCCGTTGGGTCACTGCATGATAACTTTTTGAATTTGTAGTTTTTTCATGGTTTTGATGGATTCTTTGGAGTGGGAGTAACGTGGTAGGGTCCCCTAGTTTTTTTCCTTTTCCCACGGAGAGTGCCGGTTGGTTACCTTTTTTTTAGGTAATCATTTCCTCTATTCATCCGGCCTTGGGAACCCAGCACTGACTTGGGCTGGCTTTGGCCCCACCCCAGTGGGCTAGGTAGGCCCATCGAGGTGGGAAGTTTCCCTTTGCCCAAGGAAAAACTTCATCGTAATTTAGGTTCGATTTAACCTAAAATTTAGTTAAATCAGCGCACGTTGCTCACATACGCACGCGGGGCGAGCGAGAGTGCATGGATGCACCCACGCACTCCGCAAAGCGGGCGATTTTTTGGGGTT
>NW_023663921.1:0-14394 GCF_015228065.2 Penaeus monodon | reverse complement strand
CCCACCCCCAGGGCCCACGGCTTCCCCCCTTTAGGGGGTGCTGGTTTGGAGGTACAACCCCACCCCCTTCCCCCCCCCCAGCATTTCCATTTACTTTGGACGTTGCCAGAGGGGTTCATTCTGGGGGGAGGAGGACTGGACAAGACCCACCTCCCCCGAGCCGCCCCATTACCTCAGGGGTGGCTAGGGGGCAGGAGTTGGTACGAAGCCAGAGCTTCCACTTTGCCGTTGGCCATAACTCCGTACCTCTGGGGCCTCCTGCGCTCCGAGATCCCCACAGATTAGCCTGGAACCGAAGGTACCCATTTACCCAGGGGTTTGGCCACAGGGGGACTGCAAATCTTAATGATGGAGAGGCTGTGACCTGGCAGGGATATTTATGAGAGCTGCTCCCTTTCGCATGGGCTAGCAAGGGGGGAAGCTGCAAGCGAGAAGGCATGCAAGGCACTTAACACTATCTGGGCCCCACACCTCGTTAAATATTGTAATTTTCAACAGCTAAACTACCTAGTCATCGTTTACCCCCCCCCCCTACGTCGGTGAACCATTTCAGAGACGATATATTAATGTAAAACTGACCGCAGTTAGACAGGGAATTGTTAACCGCCAACTTCGCACGCGTCCTTCCCCAAAACGTACTGCACGCCGGCAAGTAAACGCGCACGGGGCGGGGGCGGCGGACCCGGCGGTGGTTTTGCCAGAGGCGTCAGGGGTTTTTGCAGAGGAGAAGCGATGGTTTTGCGTCGGAGTTGGCGACAGTTTTGCAGCGGAGAGAAAAACGTTAATGAAATCGAATGGTACTTTTTTTTTGCATGGAACTATGCTGCTATTGTTACGGGAAATTAAATACTCAATATATGACCGACGAAGGAGGCATTGATGACATAGGGTTTATCTGTGTATGGTTACAGAACGAGATTAGGGGTAATGTAATTTTCAGCGGCTCAGTTCTTTTTTGTATAAAAATATTATATATTTTTATTTATTACTTAAATTGTGTGCAACAGGTATATTGGTATAATTTATTGGAATATCTCATGTAACAAAAGGAAATTGAGGAAATTCAGGTCATAAAATGACAGACGTTTGTAGTATATCCTTAAACCTCACTGAATGTTATGCAAATTTAGGCGACGCCTCCTTTTGTTTGTTTACTTTCCACAGCCTACTGCCAAAAAACCACGACGTTGCAAAACCATCGCGTTCCGCCGCCTCCGCCGCGCGCAAAAACCGTCGCGGGGCGTGCGCGTTTACTTGCCCGGGCGTGCAGTAGCGTTGGCAAAAGGACGCGTAATATATAAATATATATAATATATATATATAATATATATTAATATATACAAATATTGGAGAGAATGAGAGGGGAGAGGGAGAAAGAGAGAGGAAAGGGAGGGGAAATAAAGAGAGAGAAAGAGAGAGAAAAGAAGATAGATAGAGAGAGTGAGAGGGAGATAAGAGTGAGAGTGAAGAGAGTGGGGAGTAGTAGAGTGGAGTGAGTGAGGAGAGAGAGAAGAGAAAGAGATAGATAGATAGATAGAGAGGAGAGTAGTAGAGTGAGGAGTGAGAGAGAGCGAGAGAGAGAAAATAGAGAGAGGAGAGAGAGAGAGAGATGAGATACAGAGAAGAGTGACAGAGAGGCGAGTGGAGGAGAGTAAGAGTGAGAGAGAAAGAGAGAGGGAGAGGATGAGAGAGAGAAGAAAGAGTGGAGACAGAGTGAAGAGTGAGAGAGAGTTTGAGAGCCAGAGAGAGAAATTGAAAGGATGTGAGAGATAGAAAGAGTGAGGGGACGGAGTTAAAGAGTGAGAGAAAGGGAGGGGAAGGGAGGTAGACAGAGCAAAAGAGAAACGAAAATGAATAGATAGATAAATGATTGATAAATAAGTGAGAGAAATGCGGGGTAAAGCGAAATATGATGATTCTGACAAGGAAATGCATGACGATGATGATGGTGATGAAGATGACACAGATGATGAAAAAAATGGTAAGGAAGGTAAGGATGAGGAAAGTCATAATGACGATTAAGATGATAAATGATGAAAGCGATAATCACATAATTAATGACAATATTAGCATAACAGAATAATTAGATTGATATTAGTTATTGCATATTAGCATCATTGATAATGTAGAAAAGATAATATTGATAATAAAACTTTTAGACTATAACAAAAACTGATACTTGATATTAGTATGAATGATAATGATAATTACAGCGGGAGTAACAATAATAATCTATGGGGAAATTACCCAAAAAAAAAAAATGGCGCTCTCCCGGGAGGGTTTCGTCAACTTGCTTTCACACACCGTCGATTTTATTTTTTTTCTTTTATGGTATTTTTAATTCACCTGAAATGACAAGACATCGCCAGATTATTGACAAACGAGCTTCCGGAAGATAAAAATGAACTAATGTCGACGTCCTGGGGATGAACAGATGACTCTGAAGTGTGTTTAGAGCGAGATAAGATGACAGCGTGATTTGCATTTTCTTGCTGCGTTGTTTTCCTCATTATGATTATCGTTGCTGCTTCATTATTATTGCCTTCATCATCATTATCATTATCATCATTATTACCCTAATCATCATAAAAAATTATAAACAATCATCAGCATTATATCAACATCATTTATCATTATCATCTTTATCATTATCTTCATTATTATCGTCATCACCATCAGAGAGAGAGAGAAAACAGAGAGAGTTAGAGAGAGAGAGAGAGAGACAGAGAGAGAGAGGGGTTAGAGAGAGAGAGAGAGAGAGAGAGAGGGGGTTTAAGGAGTTAATATAAGAGAGAGAGAGTTAGAGAAAGGCAAGAAAGGGGAAAGGAAAGGTGGGGGGTTTAGGAAGGAGGGAAAAAGAGAGACAGAGAGAGAGAGAGAGAAAGGAGAGAGAAGAGAAATCGAAAACAGACAAGCGGGAAACGTTGCCCCGAGTTGCAGAGCGAGCGGCGCCAGGTCCGGCCGGCGGCGCAGACGCGTGGCGCCAGAGAAGCACTGCGATGTCAGAGGCGAAATTTTTCTCCGCCAATTATTTCATATCTTGAGCAGAGATTATAGCCTTTTTTTGACGAAATGCTTTTCATAGTGATGGTGATGAGATGCTATGTAAGTGACAATGGTGATGATGATGGTGTTTGTAGGCGACAATGATGTGATCATGGTGAGATGAGGGATGAATAGAGTGATAGTGATGATTATGATGGTATGATGAGGGTGTGTAAGGACAATGATGATGATTATGGTGATGATGATGATGAATAGAGTGTTAGTGATAATTATGAGGGTGATGATGAGGCTGGTAATGGGGATAGTGACAGAGAGGGTGATGATGATGATAATGGTGAAGGTGATTATGTACTGAATTTGAGGTTAGTGAAAATATTATTGTTACTGATGATATGGTGATGGAATGATGGCGATGTGAGTATGGTGATAATGATGGTGTTTATGATGATGGTGATGCCCGGTGATGATAATGACAGCTCAATCTAATCAAAGGTGATTATAATGGATGACGATGATGGTGATGGACGATGGTGATGAGGATGCTAGAATTATGTTCATGATGATGATGAGATAGCAATGTTAGTGCTGTTGCTGATAATTATGACGATAATGATGAAAGGAAAATGAGGGGGTGGTGATGAGGATGAGGATGATGATGGTGATAATAGTGAAGAGAATAATCATAACGTTAATATGACGCAACCAAAGAAACGCGGCCCAGTCAGTCATTAAATGCAAGTCACTTTCCCAGCACGCATTCACTGATATTATACTTTCAAGAGCATGGCATCATGTTAATGTTTGCGCTATTATTGTCTTTTATATCCCAGAAGAAATAAGCTTACTCGCGCTTCAATAGATTCTGAAACTCCGATTAAATTCCAAAGAATTAAAAGCAAAACAACGAAGTCGACGGTCTGTGTCAAACAAGTCGACGAAATGTCAGAGGCAAGGCGCCATTTTTTTTTGCGCGATTGGTAAAAATAATGTTAAATGATAATAATATCAATAATGTTTAATGGTAATAATTATATACATACATAGACCTTGGTGCCAGTGTGTTTCTAGTATTTAAAAATAAAGTATTTAATATTTATTTTCTTATATATAATATATATATAATATATATATATATATATATATAAAATATATTATACAATATATGTGTGTGGTGTGTGTGTGTGTGTGTGTGTGTGTTGTATGTGTGTGTTTGTATGTGTATGTGTGTATGCGTCTGTTGTGTGTATGTGTGTGTGGAAAAAGATCAATAGTTTTAAAATTTTATGGTGTTATAGACGAGTACTACGTATTAACTGGACAGAGAAGAAAACGAATGATGAAGTGCTGGGGAAAAATAAATTGTAAAGGACGCGTCCCAGTCAGTCATTAATGCAAGTCACGTTCCAGCATCGCATTTCACTGATATACTTTCCAAGAGCATGTCATCAGTTAATGATTGCGCTATTATTGTCTTTTATCATTCAGAAGAAATAAGCTTACTCGCTGTCAATAGATTCTGAAACTCCGTTTAAATTCCAAAGAATTTAAAAGCAAAAAAAACGAAGTCGACGGTCTGTGTAAAAACAAGTCGACGAAATGCCAGGGGCAGAGGCGCCATTTTGTTTTGCTGCGATTGGTAAAAATAATGTTAAAATGATAATATATCAATAATGATAATGGTAATAAATGATTACAATAACAATTTTGCTAATAATGATATTAATGAAAATGATGGCAATAATAATAATGATGATAATCATAGTGATAATGATAATGATAGTAATAATGATAGTAATAATAATAACAAACAGTGATAACAACAACAACAAAAACAGTGATAATGATATTGAAAATTAGAATATGATATTAGTAATTGGGTTATAATTGTAATGATAATTCTAATAACACAAATAAAAATAACAATGATAGTAATGATAAAACAATAATAAGATAATAGTAATAAAATAATAACAAATATAATAATGATAACAATAATGAGAATGATAAAAATTATAATAATGGTGAAAATAATATAATAGTAATAAAAATAGTAATAACAACAACAACAACAATAATAATAATAATAAAAAATGATACTGATAATAATAATAATGATAAAAAAAACAATGATAATAATAAATAATAATAATAAAAAAAAAAAAAAATAATTATAATAATGATATTAGTAATTTTTATAATTATAATGATAATTCTAAAAACCCAATAATAATAACGATAATAGTAATAATAATAACAATGATAATGATAATAGTAATAAAATAATAACAAATACAATAATGAAAAACAAAAATGGTGAAATGATAAAAATATAATAATAGCGAGTAAAAATAATATTAATGAAAGTAATAACAATAATAATAATAATAATAATAATGATAATAATAATAATAATAACAATGATATTAATAATAATAATAATGATAATAAAATAATAATAGTAGATGGTCTTTGGACAGAACTGCTCCACTCACGTACGTACATGAGGGTGTAAACAGGAAGTAGGGTAATGAGAACCCGGAAACCGCAATCGTTTTTACGTAACCAATGACCGTAACCGCAAGTGATTAACGTAATCAATGACCGTAACCGGAATCATTAATCATAGTTAATGATGTTTAGCATGGCACCAGACTACCTTACGGTCGTTCATTGCGCATCATAGCAGAAATTATGCATAATTAAAGTGATTATCATAAATCAATGATCGGAACTGGAAATCATTAACCGACTCTAATGATATCTGTCCCTCCCCTCCTCTCCAATACAGGCGACTGGACAGAACGCCTCAATGACCGCGGAAAGTGATTAACGCAATCAATGACCGTAACCAGAATCATTATCAATGACCGTAACCAAAATCATTAGCACACACCTGGAGGACTCCCCTCCCCTTCTCTCTGAAACCATATGCCAGGTACCACAGATGATCCCCCCCCCCACCCTCTTACCCCAACCCCACCCCCAAAACCCTCTTCCATACCCTCCCACCCCCGCCCCGCAATATTCATCATGTTTAAACTTGTTTCCTGTATCGATAATTTTAACCCAGTTACATACACGAGTGATCACCCCTCCTAATGAATGAGGCAGTCATAATCCAACCCGATGCCAGGTGTCACAATGACCCTCCTCCCCCCACCTGGATCGAGAAAATTGCCCTGTTACAGACGAGTGACCCCCCCTCCTAATGATTCATCGTGTTTGAACTTGTACCTGGATCGAGAATTTACCCTGTTACAGGGCGAGTGACCACCCCTCCTAATGAATGAGGACAATCATAATCCAACCCAATGCCAGGTGTCACTGATGACCCGCCTCCCTCATCACCCCTCCTCCTCCCCCGCAATATTCATTGTGTTTTAACTTGTACCCGGATCGAGAATTGACCCTGTTACAGACGAGTGACCACCCCTCCTAATGAATGAAAACTGTCAAATCAATAACCCTAACACCCTCCCCCGTCCCCCCCACCCCCCACCAGGTCGGTACACAACAGCTCTGCTAATGACCAATAATTACCATTCTGTCCCCCGTCGTGACCGGGGATAAGAATACAATTAACTGAAAAAGGGTTATAAAACTCGTTGTACAATATATACTTTTATTTTTCTATTTCCATCACACACACACCACACACACACACACACACACAGACACACACACACACACACACACACACACACACATCAGGTCGGTCACACAACAGCTCTGCTAATGACCAATAATTACCGATCTGTCCCTCGTCGTGACCGGGATAAGAATACAATTAACTGAAAAGGATTATAAAACTCGTTGTACAAATATATACTTTTATTTTTCTATTTCCATCACACACACACACACACACAGACACAGACACACACACACACACACACACAAATATTGCTAAGGTGAATACCAAAATGATACATCTATCATCTGCGATAGACTTTCCTCCTCAACCATATTTTGCATCACTCCCGTATATGGTGTAGGCGATGTGGAAGAAGAACTCGTGTGATTTCTAATACACACACCTAAAGGGTTCCTCTCACCCTCCCCTCCTCCTCTCCAAACTAACCCTCCTTCCCTTCCTACCGCCCCTGCCCCCATTCCTCCATACCCAAAAACAATAATAGTAAGAAAAAGAAGCAAACAAACAAATCACAAGTCCTACTTAAGGAGATAATACAGCCCCGCACTGAAGTGCGAGTGATCACCCCTCCCAATGAATGAGACAATCATTAATCCAAACCCCAAAGCCAGGTGTCACTGATGACCCACCTCCCTCACCACCCCCCTCCCCTCCACACCCGCCCCCTCAAAATTCATCGTGTTTGAACTTGTACCCGGGTCGAGAATTAACCCTGTTACAGACGAGTGACCACCCCTCCTAATGAATGAAACTGCATAATCAAAACCTAGCAAGGTCTTCATATATGCCTTTAGTACAAACAAACAGACCACAATACAAATCATATCGCCCCGAATTTCATATAACGAGGATGAAATATGATTTATTCTTCTGTTCAGAGGTAATGCGGTGGTGGGCACTCTCGTATTGGGGGTGTAACCAAACCAAGAAAAGGAAATCCATTTTAACCTTACTAAGATTGTCAATGTTCGCATTACGAAATATAAGACAAAAATATAGCATATGACACTATCCATTTTTTCACTCCATATGCATATATAAAAAAAAATACTTGCAAAGACCATAATCAAATCTTTTCAAATGTTTACAAATGCATAATATAACAGGTGCAACCCTAATAAGAAAACAACAGAAATTTCTTAACTTTGAAGACGATTGATAATCTATCTTACAATCCCAAAAGTCATCTTTCTAATAAAAATACAATTCACTCAAAAGGATCATGAAACTCTTGTTGTACTCAATGTCTTTATTATGACTTTCACAAACACATCCTAACAGGCGATAATACAAATAAAATAAAAATAACACTTAAATTTTCTGTGTAAATGTAAATGCGATAACCACTATCTCATACGTTTGAAAATTTCAGGCCCATACAACAGTTTTAAATTTCCTAATAGATTGAAAAGTCGCTGGTTTTTTCTATTTAGAGAGCAAATTTTAGGGGTTTTTTTAAGGTATCCACACCAGGTCAAAGACGGTTTTCCCCCTCGTATTTATGCCTGAACACCTCAACAATCACCTCTTCTTGCTAAGAGGTAATGATGAAATAACGCAAAGATTAGTGATCCTTTCCCTTTCCCCTTTCCCACCGCCCCTGCCCCACATTCTCCATACCCCATTACAAACCAATAATAGTAAAAAAAGAAGCAAAAAAAAAAAAAATCACAGCAAAGCCCTGCTTAAGGAGATAATACAGCTCTGCACTGAGGTGTTACAGGTGAGTGATCACACCTTAGCTAATGAGCGTAACACGATCAAAATGGGTAGCCGATGTCGGTTGTCGCTGACGACCCCAAACCCCCATCACACTCCCCCTCCTCCATATGCCTTTGTGCACTCAATAGCCTTTTTATGACTCTCAAGCTTTCACAAACACACGTCCTAAGAGGCGATAACACAAATAACAGGCTTAAATTTCTGTGTAAATGTAAATGCGATAAAACCCAAAATTACATACTTTGCACGTTTCAGCCTATAAAACTAACAGGTTTTAATTTCATAATTTGACTGAAAAGACGCTAACCTGTTCTATTAGAGAGCCTGAATAGTGTTTTCAAGGTTCACACCAGAGCAAAGGTGGGTTTCCCCTTTATATTTACGCCTAATTATCTACCAACTAGCGCCACCACCTGTCCCACGTGTTGACTCAAGTTATGTTTTGCTAATTAACCTCAAGGGACAATGCAGTATTTTTTTCCTAAAATGTTCCTGCCGCATTTTTCAATGTTTTACAATCTACAATGCAAAATTAGGAAATATTTAGTTTTTCCCTTAAGGCCCATATGTATAACTATATACAGACAAGCGTATCCTTCCATAAGAGATCGCATAGCAATACATCCTCCGTTTTATGATGATATCAGCACAGAAAGTGGACTAGCTCTTCAGCAATTTATTCCCCCTCCTCGAAATGTCTATAGTACCCCCTACACGATATAGGAAAAAAAAAGAAAAGATGCAACGGTAACAAATATTTTTTTGGGGCATTCAGGCACCCTTATTAAGTAATACACGCATATATTTCTAAATCTCTTACAAAGAGAAAAATATCTTTACGTCGACACTGAATAAAACTTGTTACTTGATCTCTTCAATATTTTCTGAATAACTTAATATACAAGCATGCCAAATGAAAGAAAACATCCTTCACCTATAATTTTTCACTATGCCACTAGTGCTGCAGTGACGAAAAACTGTTAAAGACCCATGTAAACTTATCTTCAAAAATCAAAAAAAGAAGGGTTGACTAATTGTTAATACATTTCCTCCTTTTTGCAATTGACTCTTTTATCAAAACCAAGAACTTTTTTGAAATATGGAAAAAAATGAGGTAAAAAGGAAATAACGTTTGCCCCTCATGTTTTAAAGCTTTTATAATGGTTGGTGTATTGGACAAAGACACAGACAAATTAACCTAAAGCAGGGACTTTTGGAGTATTTTTACCGAGGGAGTTTAAATATAAAATGGCACCCGCGATGCGATTAGATCTTAGCAGACAGCATGCAAATTTCCAATTGATGCGTTTTTTTCTTTTCTTTTCTTAAACCAAGTTATCAACAACTATATATTATATTTCTTAATCAAAACGTTCTTTGCAAAATATAAAAAAATAAAAAGGTGCTTCTTGTTTTGTGTCTACATTAGATATTCTTGTTTATGGCAGTAAAGGGTATATGACGAGCAACATACAGTCGAGGAGGTTAAGTTATAGAGAAAAGGGTTGAAAATCACAGTCCTAAAGGGGAAAAGCCGCAACCGAAGCAATATTTTTTAAATGACAATTAAAAAAAGCGTTCGTTTAGGAAAAAAATATTCGCATTACCTCATAATAAGGGTGGAAAAAGCTTCTTTTCATAACAGAGAAAGCAAAATGCCCTTTTTTCAAATACAAGGGTGATTATTGAAGTAAATTTATATGAACTGAGCAGTTTTTTCAGACTTGGGAAATATATGGTAAGTGTTAAAATGTTAAAGCATTGTTATATCTTTAACAAAAAGTCTTATTTATCTAAAGATGCCTTCCTAAACTCTGACAATGCTCCAGAAATATCCAGATAACGGACGACCACAGACAGGTATCAGGGAATACCCTGCTTGTCACGAGATAATGACTTCACCGACATACTAAAACATTAATGGACGTGCCCAAGTGAGGAAGAGGCGATCAATTTGAGCGACACCGTGGAAGTACTTTTCTCGTCTCCTTTTTTCGGAATAACTGCATAATTTAAAGAATATCTACCAGGAAATCGCACCCTTCAATCATTTTTACCAAGGTAAAAACCCCCCTGTTCTAGATAGCTAGAAAGTTTAGAAATGCTCGCCCCGGTTGTTGATCTTCGTAGCACATCATTCTTCACACCCACTCGTTCCACTAGCTCACGGTCGTTCTCCCTATCAAAAAAGTATATCTTGCTGGCGAGGCCTCACCCTTCTCCTAAAATTTCTCCTCCTCCCCCTCCCCCGACTAAGCGCGATGCTGTATTTTCCGCGAGGATGTAAAAAAATGGTTTAATAAACATAATTGGAGCTATAACATAACTTCACACAAAACTAAATATGTATTGACATTGATTGACTTAGAATGGTGATGCTTATAGCCATATCAAGCTTGGAGGTTCTTGCGAAGAAAAAAATAAAATTTGATAAAAGAAAACAATTAAATATGTCTTTTATTAGTAGTATAAAAATAGATAATTACTCGTATGACTGCATACACAATCAACATAGTACAAACATTTGCCGCGATAATTCCATCATTCATTCAAGTTTTGCTTCCGCTTTCCTCGCAAATTTTTTATTTTTCCATTCGCAGACAGAAATGCGACGGTAGCAGTGCACGATATGCTGTCTCCCGGGCGTGTCACCTCTGTCGGAAGGGGCATTCAGATTCTGATAGAGGCTTATAAATACTAACAACCGCATCCGAGCCATTGCATGCTAGTATTTTATCAAATTTCCTTATGTAAAAGTTAATTTTTATTTCTTAAATGACAAAAAATGCCCTTTCCAATGGTATCAATATATGTATTTTTTGCATAAAAGGACCATCTAACCTGTCATTAAAGAAGAAATAAACAAATATACCCAAAACTATTAACATATTTTGTCTTAGAAAAAAAAACATTTATCGATTGATTTATTATTTAAATTATTGCTCCGACTACGGCAAAAAACACCAATAAATATTATATAAAAATCAAATCATGAGTAATGTGCTTATAAAAGTATACAGCTATTGCATAAATATTATGCATTCTTATATTTTGTTTAAAATATTAGACTCCCTTAGGAAACTAATAAGTCCTATGTCACAATCCTCCGATACATTTTCCAGCGAGACAAGTACATACGTCTGAGAATGCTGCACATTTTTCCCACTAAATGTGCGACCACCAATGGCACTCCTCACAATGTGGTGCACTTTTAGCTGTCATCAGTGACTGATTCTCAGCCTTGTTAACAAAACTTCTACTTGGCGGTTACATTATAATCACTCAGCATGTAAACTGCCTACGTTATCAGCGTCTTCTTCGTCGTCAGAGAATATTTCTCCCTGTAATGTTGACCGCAGCCTAGACGAGGGACTCTATATTCCCGCACGTGCCGCACTCATCACCGACGTGGATGCGCGCGCGGGGAAGTAAAACCGCACGCGGCGGCGGCGAGGGCGGCGAGGGCGGCGGCGGCGACAGGGGAGGGGGGGGGGGAGCGCCTTTGACGACAACGCTTACATAGAGAGGGGGAGGAGCACATTCAAGTTACTATATTTCTCAATTTTTCCCTGCGTAATGTCGTTTGAATATTTAAAAAATGACATAAACCGTACCTGTCAACAATTTCAATATTTTTAATTATAAAGGTTCTCTATCTTCTCTCTCTCTCTCTCTCTCTCTCTCTCTATATATATATATATATATAATATATATATATATATACGCTATATATAAATAAAGATAAATAATATCTATTGTTATATTAGATAATAAAGGGACCTTGTAAAATACTGCTCAGAGGCAAAAATATGAAATACAAGGAAGTAGATGATGACAAAGCCGGTTTATCTACTGAAGATACACAGCAAAATTTAGCGAAAATAATATTTTTCTTGATATCAAAGAACTTTTATAAGAAGCCCCTCCCCTGTCGCCCCCACCGCCCTCCGCCGCCCTCGCCGCCGCCGCCCTCCGCCGCCCTCGCCGCCGCCGCGTGCGGTTTTACTTCCCCGCGCGCGCATCCGCGTCGGTGATGAGTGCGGCGCGTGCGGGAATATAGAGTCCCTCGTCTAGGCTGCGGTCAACATTACAGGGAGAAATATTCTCTGACGACGAAGAAGACGCTGATAACGTAGGCAGTTTACATGCTGAGTGATTATAATGTAACCGCCAAGTAGAAGTTTTGTTAACAAGGCTGAGAATCAGTCACTGATGACAGCTAAAAGTGCACCACATTGTGAGGAGTGCCATTGGCGGTCGCACTTTAGTGGGAAAAATGTGCAGCATTCTCAGATGTATGTACTTGTCCCGCTGGAAAATGTATCGGAGGATTGTGACATAGGACTTATTAGTTTCCTAAGGGAGTCTAATATTTTAAACAAAATATAAGAATGCATAATATTTATGCAATAGCTGTATACTTTTATAAGCACATTACTCATGATTGATTTTATATAAATTTATTGGTGTTTTTGCCGTAGTGGAGCAGATAATTTTAAATAATCAATCAATCGATCAATGTTTTTTTTTTCTAAGACAAAATATGTTAATAGTTTTGGGTATATTTGTTTATTTCTTCTTTAATGACAAGGTTAGATGGTACTTTTATGCAAAAAATACATATATTGATACCATTGGTAAGCATTATTTGTCATTTAAGAATAAGAATTACACTTTTACATAAGGAAATTGATACAATACTAGCATGCAATGGCTCGGATGCGGTTGTTATTATGTATAAGCCTCTCTCAGAATCTGAATGCTCCTTCCGACAAGAGGTGACATGCCCGGGAAGACAGCAAATCGTGCCCTGCTACCGTCGTATTTCTGTCTGCGAATGGGAAAAAATAAATAATTGCGAGGAAAGCGAGAAGCAAAACTTGAATGAATGATGGAATTATCGCGGCAAATGTTTGTACTATGTTGATTGTGTATTGCAGTCATACGAGTAATTATCTATTTTATACTACTAATGAAAGACATATTTAATTGTTTTCTTTTATCAAATTTTATGCTTTCTTCGCAAGGAACCTCCAAGCTTGATATGGCTATAAGCATCACCAATTCTAAGTCAATCAATGTCAATACATATTTAGTGTTGTGTGAAGTTATGTTATAGCTCCAATTATGATTATAATCACCATTTTTTACATCCTCGCGGTAAATACAGCATCGCGCTTAGTCGAGGGGAGAGGGGAGGAGGAGCAGATTTAGGAGAAGGGTGAGGCCTCGCCAGCAAGATATGGCATGTTTGATAGGGAGAACAGACCGTGAGCTAGTGGAACGAGTGGGTGTGAAGAACGATGTGCTACGAAGATCAACAACCGGGGCGAGCATTTCTAAAACTTTCTAGCTATCTAGAACATGGGGGTTTACCTTGGTCAAATGATTGAAGGGGTGCGATTTCCATGGTAGATATTCATTAATTATGCAGTTATTCACGAAAGGAGACGAGAAAAGTACTTCCACGGTGTCGCTCTATTGATCGCCTCTTCCTCACTTCGCACGTCCATTAATGGTTTTAGTATGTCGGTGAAGTATTATCTCGTGAACAAGCAGGGGTATTCCCTGATACCTGTCTGTGGTCGTCCGTTATCTGGATATTGTCTGGAGCATTGTCAGAGTTTAGGAAGGCATCTTTAGATAAATAAGACTTTTTGTTAAAGATGATAACAATGCTATAACATTTTAACACTTACCATATATTTCCCAAGTCTGAAAAAACTGCTCAGTTCATATACATTTACTTCAATAATCACCCTTGTATTTGAAAAAAGGGCATTTTGCTTTCTCTATGTTATGAAAAGAAGCTTTTTCACCCTTATTATGAGGTAATGCGAATATTTTTTCTCCTAAACGAATGCTTTTTAATTGTCATTTAGAAAATATTGCTTCGGTTGCGGCTTTTCCCCTTTAGGACTGTGATTTTCAACCCTTTCTCATAACTTACCTCCTCGACTGTATGTTGCTCGTCATATACCCTTTACTGCCATGTAAAACAAGAATATAAA
>NW_023663920.1:12500-14395 GCF_015228065.2 Penaeus monodon | reverse complement strand
AGAAAGCGGAATGTCAGTGTTTCAGTACTCAGGAAACGGAATGTCAGTATTTCTAGTACTCAGAAAGCGGAATGTCAGTGTTTCCAGTACTCAGAAGGAGAATGTCAGTGTTTCCAGTCCTCACGAAGCGGAATGTCAGTGTTTCCAGAACTAGAAAGCGGAATGTCAGTGTTTCCAGTACTCAGAAAGCGGAATGTCAGTGTTTCCAGTGCTCAGAAAGCGGAATGTCAGTGTTTCCAGTACTCAGGTAGCAGAATGTCAGTGTTTCCAGTACTCAGAAAGCGGAATGTCAGTGTTTCGAGTACTCAGAAGCGGACTATGCATCATTGTCCTTTTAGTCATGTCTGTATATAAAAGTATTTCATTAGTTTGTACTCATTCATACTTAACATTGAATATTTGCATCATTGAGTAGCTAAGGAAAATTATGAACACCAATACGCTGTTTGTTTTTTTATTTGTCTTAGCACCTAATTTACATGTTACAGGAAATACTGCGCTAAAACCATGGAATATATACATTGGCGATATCCAAGTAAATTACATAGTACAACCCGTGACATTACGTTGTGGAAAATCAACAGCAGGTACGAGCGGGGAGGTGAGACAAGATCAGGGATACCTGTTGCCCTATAGCCAGGGCACTGGCTGCTGGCTCGTCAGCATGGAAGCCCGGGAATGACTGCATAGTCACGGTTTATGATTTCACTAATGGCGAAATGGCAAACCATAGCAGACGCTAGTGGGTTACTAAAGCTGGGCTATTGATTTCATTATCATATGCGACACTATCCCTTTTCTATATATACAAACTACAGGGCAGAGAGTGACAAAATAATTATCTTTAGCATATATGCAGCTAAGCCCATGTACTGTCCCTCACATTGTAACGAAGACTGTCATTGGCACACAATACTTCGGACAACTAATATCAGCCATCAAAAATATATTAAAATGTTTTTAAACATTACGATGTCTTGCCTGGTGACAATATTATTGCTTGAAATATGAGTTTCCTAGAAAAAATAGCAGTTGGAACTGGTTCCATGGCAGCCTTAGCACAATCACGACAGTCAAACGTCGATGGCAAAGTTTAATATTAAAGCAATCTATAAAAAAAAAAAAAAAAAAAATTATATATATATATATATATATATATATATATGATATATATATATAATATATATATATATATATATATCAATAGATAAACAAGAAGCTTCCGTTAAATTCATAAATGTAAAACATTATTTTGAGAAGCTAATTATGAATAAAATATTTTGTCCTTAAATGTAAAATCGTAAAGTTTTATCAACTGATTCATGCGTGGCTTCCTTATAGAATTTATGAATGACAAATTGCCCAGTTGCTTAATGATTGTTTATGCTGACTACTTGTAAGATGATTTAAAATGATTTCAAGATTTGCAGAGAAAATTAGGTTAAAAATTCAGCAATAGCGGTACACTTGAAAACATCACATCTCATGTATCCATTACTTTCTATATCCTGAAGATAGAACTGACAAATCACATCACTGATTCCTTTTAATGTGTATATTTGGGAAGAAAGACAAGTTCTGTTTATGGTTTAATCTGCCTCATATTGATCAATGCTATTTAATATATAATGTTAAAAAGTTTGGAAACATTAGAATGTTTTCCCCCCAAATTTGAATTATGTGGTGTTTTGCAACTTCAACACATCACGGTGGCTAAACATCCAATTATATTAAAATATAATTGGATTTTAGTGGATTTTGAGTATCATTTGGGGATTTTTACTTTTTAAAAATGTTATGAGTTAGATAATGCAATTTCATTTAGTATCTGCCCCATACAGCATCTCGATCACTGCCTGCAGACTCACTCAAATCACTCAAAACACTTTCACTCT
>NW_023663920.1:2500-7500 GCF_015228065.2 Penaeus monodon | reverse complement strand
ACATGCATATATATACATGCATATATATACATGCATATATATACATGCATATATATACATGCATATATATACATGCATATATATACATGCATATATATACATGCATAATATATACATGCATATATATACATGCATATATATACATGCATATATATACATGCATATATATACATGGGGACGCGGTGGCCGAATGGTTAGAGCGTCGGACTCAAGACTGTCACGACGGCAATCTGAGTTCGAGGGTTCGAGTCACCGGCCGGCCGTTGTTTCCCTTGGGCAAGGAAACTTCACCTCGATTGCCTGCCTAGCCAACTGGGTGGCCAAAGCCACCCCATGTCAGTGCCAGTAAATAGAGATGGTGACTCGGAAAAAAAAAAAAAAAAAAAAAAAACACCGGGCGGAAGGCAATGGCAAACCACCGCTATAAATTGCCAAGAAAAAATCATGGAAGCCCATGATCACCAAGGCCGCGGTGGCCGAATGGTTAGAGCATCGGACTCAAGACTGTCACAACGGCAATCTGAGTTCAAGGGTTCGAATCACCGACCGCCGCGTTGTTCCCTTGGGCAAGGAACTTCACCTCGATTGCCTACTTAGCCACTGGGTGGCCAAGCCAGCCCAAGTCCGTGCTGGGCCCAAGCCCGGACAAGAAGAGAGAATGATTACCTAAAAAAGGGAACACCGGCACTCTCCGTGGAAAGGAACTGGGGACCCTACCACGTACTCACTCCAAGAGCATCACAACATGAAAACTACAATTAAGATCATGCTGTGACCACGGCGGCTCAGACATGAACCTACCGTTAAATGAATATATACATGCGTATATATACACGCGTATATATACATGCGTATATATACGCGCGTATATATACGCGCGTGTATATACGCGCGTTATATATACGCGCGCATATATACGCGCGCATATATACGCGCGCATATATACGCGCGCATATATACGCGCGTATATATGCACGCGCATATATACACGCGCATATATACACGCGCATATATACACGCGCATATATACACGCGTATATATACACGCGCATATATACACGCGCATATATACACGCGCATATATACACGCGCATATATACACGTGCATATATACAGCGTATATTTTACACGCGCATATATACACGCGCATATATACACGCGTATATATACACGGGGTATATATACACGCGCTTTATACACGCGCATATATACACGCGCAAAATAACCCGGTATATATACACGCGTATATATACACGCGATATATACACGCGCTATATACACGCGCATATATACACGCGCATATATACACGCTCTAATACAGCGCAATATACACGCGCATATATACAGCGATATATACAGGTAAACTCACGCGTATATATACACGGTATAATTAAGGTAATATACACGGTATACATACAGGGGTAAAAACATATAAACACGCTTTATATCCTCATTTTTTCCAATTTATATCCAACATTAATAAACATAATAACACAAATAAATCACACATATATTAACAAAATTATAAAACCCAAATTTTTACAAACAATAATACACCAATATATACAACATTATATATACATACATAAAATATACAACATATAATACAACATAATACACACATAAAATTTACTACTATATAACAAAAATTATAACAACCTTATTATAAATTAATTATAAAAATTAATAATATTTTAAAATTAAATTTTAATATTTAACAGATGTATATGTACCCATCTTTTATACATATATTACTACTATATATACATACATAAAATTTACATACATATTAATAATATATTGTATGTATATATTTGTATGTATATATATGTATGTATATATATGTATAAATGATGGATACATATACATGCATGTATATATATACAATTATATATAATTATATATTATTATATATATATTATATATATATATATATAACACGGGTGTATATATATGTTGTATATATATTATTATATATATGTGTGTATTATATGTGGTATATATATGTGTTATATATTTTGTGTTTTAATATGTGTGTATATTTATGTGTGTATAATATGTGTGTATATATATGTTGTTATTATACGCGTTTATATACGCGTGTATAATGCGTGTAGGATACGGTTTTATATATACGGTGTTGTATACGCGTGTATAATCGCGGTATGTATCGTTTTAAATATATACGCGTGTATATTGCGCGGTATATATGCCGTGTATTATGGCTGTATATATGCGCTGTAATATGCGCGGTAATATGGCGGTAATTGCGGGGGTTTATAATGCGGTGAATATGCGCGTGTATAATGCGCGTGTATATATGGCGTGTTATATGCCGTGTATATATGCGCGTTTTAATTTTGCCGTGTTATAGGGTGTATATTGCGCGTGTATATTGCGCGTGTTATTCGCGTTTTTATTACCCGCTTTGTATATAGCGCGTGTAATTTTTCGCGTGTATATATGCGCGTGTATATATGGCGTTATATAGCGGTGAAATTATGCCGTGTATACATGCGCGTGTTACATGCGCGGTATACATCGCGTTGTATACTGCGGTGTTATACATGCGCGTGTATAGATCGCGTTATATAGCGCGTGTATATATGCGCGTGTATATATGCGCGTGTATATATGCGCGTGTATATATGCGCGTGTATATATGCGCGTGTATATATGCGCGTGTATATATACGCGTGTATATATACGCGTGTATATATGCGCGTGTATATATGCACGTGTATATATGCGCGTGTATATATGCGCGTGTATATATGCGCGTGTATATATACGCGTGTATATATACGCGTGCATATATACGCGTGCATATATACGCGTGCATATATACGCGTGCATATATACGCGTGCATATATACGCGTGTATATGTATATATAATATATATGCGCGCGTATATATGCGCGCGTATATATGCGCGCGTATATACGCGCGCGTATATACGCGCGCGTATATACGCGCGCGTATATCCACGCGCGTAATATATACGCGTATATACACGCGCGTATATATACGCGCGTATATATACGCATGTATATATACGCGTGTATATATACGCATGTATATATTCATTTAACGGTAGGTTCATGTCTGAGCCGCCGTGGTCACAGCATGATACTTAATTGTAGTTTTTCATGTTGTGCTGCTCTTGGAGTGAGTACGTGGTAGGGTCCCCAGTTCCTTTCCACGGAGAGTGCCGGTGTTACCTTTTTTAGGTAATCATTCTCTCTATCTTGTCCGGGCTTGGGACCAGCACGGACTTGGGCTGGCTTGGCCACCCAGTGGCTAGGTAGGCAATCAAGGTGAAGTTCCTTGCCCAAGGGAACAACGCGGCGGTCGGTGATTCGAACCCTTGAACTCAGATTGCCATCGTGACAGTCTTGAGTCCGATGCCTAACCATTCGGCCACCGCGGCCTTGGTGATCATGGGCTTTCCATGATTTTTTCTTGGCA
Source organism: Penaeus monodon (assembly GCF_015228065.2). Lineage (NCBI taxonomy): Eukaryota > Metazoa > Arthropoda > Malacostraca > Decapoda > Penaeidae > Penaeus > Penaeus monodon. The sequence continues at coordinate 4,031 of NW_023663920.1, read as the reverse complement.
ATTTAGAGCGGTGGTTTTCCATTGCCTTCGGCCTTGTGTTTTTTTTTTTTTTTTTTTTTTTTTCCGAGTCACCATCTCTATTTGGCACTGACATGGGCTGGCTTGGCCACCCAGTGGCTAGGCAGGCAATCGAGGTGAAGTTCCTTGCCCAAGGGAAACAACGTGCCGGCCGGTGACTCAAACCCTCGAACTCAGATTGCCGTCGTGACAGTCTTGAGTCCCGACGCTCTAACATTCGGCCACCGCGTCCCCATGTATATATATGCATGTATATATATGCATGTATATATATGCATGTATATATATGCATGTATATATATGCATGTATATATATGCAAAGTGTATATATATGCATGTATATATATGCATGTATATATATGCATGTATATATTTATGTATATATACGCATGTATATATACGCATGTATATATACGCATGTATTTATCTATATATATGTATATATATGATATGTATGTGTTATATGTATATATATGTATATATATATGTATATATATATATGAAATATATATGTGTATATATGTATATATATATGTATGTATACACACACACCCCACACACACACACACCACACACACCACACACACACACCCCAAAACACACACACACACACATATATATATAATAAAATATATATATATAAATATATATATATATATATATATACGTTTATATATTATATATAATATATATATATATATATATAAATAATATATATATATATATATAATATTATTATTAGTATTATGTTTCTTCTTCTCAAGTGCCGTGTCCCACAAGACTTTGGTGATCATGGATTTCCACCTCTTTTCTGTCTTTTGTCGTTCGAAAAAGTGTACATGTCCACGATTTTCCCTTTGGCAAATTTTGAGCGGTGGTTTGCCGTTGCCCTTTCCCCCCGGTATTTTATTGAGAAACACCATCTCTAGAAGGGCTGCCATCCAAGGCTGTTGAGCTCCTCCTACCCTTGTGGGTGACCGTTCACTCTCGAGGAGTTTCCGCTCTAAGGTCCCACACCCCATTACTAGCTTTCCACGCCCGGCCCTTACTCTGGTATTTCCAAACTGGCTACGGGGTGATTATTATGGTAATGTTGTTACTATAATGATTATATAATAATAATAATAATGATAATTATCATCATCATTATTATAGTATCATTATCTTTATCATTAACTTTGTTATTACTGTTACTATGATTGTCATTACTATCATAATTAGCATTATTAGCATCATCAATTTCATTATTATTATCGGCTGCAGTAACATTACTTCTATAACGATTATCATCACTGTGGCCATTGCTCTAGTTATTCTAATGATGAGAGTTTTAATACGTAGTTTGTTGAGGTAGTATTACTATTGTTATTTTATCATGTCACTATTAATATTGTGTAGTTAATATCATATAACTATTGGTATGTTTACTTTATTTTCGACATCGCTGAGAATGCAGTCACTATTGCATCTGCATCTATTTATAAACGTAAAATACAAAATGTGCGTTTATGTT
>NW_023663919.1:12500-14395 GCF_015228065.2 Penaeus monodon | reverse complement strand
GCTGAATGACATGCTATAGAATAGAAAAGAGTTAATATCCATTCTGCAATTCAAAATTGACAAATTTCAAAATGGAAAAAGAGAGGAGAGAGAGAAAAGAAGGAGAGAGAGAGAGAGAGAGAGGAGAGAGAGAGAGAGAGACAGACAGACAGACAGGCAGACAGATGACAGACAGACAGACAGACAGACAGACAGACAGACAGACAGTCAGAAAGAGGGGACAAAAATAGAGAAAGGGACAAGAGAGACAGATAGACAAACAGAGACAGACAGACCAGTAGAGAAAAATGAGAGAGAGCAGGTGTAAGCAAATTCAACAAGGCACTGGAGTAAGAACCCCGTTAAAAAACACCCGGCGACTAACGAAATCGTTGTGTAAGCTGATATAGTATTCCTCCGTTGTGTCGGCCAGAGGGCCCGGGAGCCGCTCTGTTTCAATGAGTTTGTTGACCTCGGGGCAGATCTGGGCGTGAGCCTCGACTAATCTCGGCTCCTGCGGATCTTTCCTGTTCTTCTGCCACGCGCTCTTCCTTTCTCTCTCTCCCCCTTCCTTTCTCCCTTCTTTTTCGCCGCCTCTTCCTTCATCCTTTTTCCCCCTTCCTTACTGATTTACGGGCCGACTGTTCCCTGAGGGCTCCCCGGGCTCACACAAGCGCCCTCTCTCCGTCTTCCTCTGACAACAAAAGGCGCCCCAAAGGTGACGACGACCGCCTTAAACCCGGCGCTTATCCCGCCCTTCCTAGCTTTAGGCCGATCGGGAAAATAGTTTTCTTTTGTTGTTCTAAAGCGAGGGCGTCGCGACCAAGGCACAGGACGCGTGGTCGAGATGTTTCCCTCTTGATTAATCTCCGCCACGGGAAAATTCTTCTAGCGAAAAAATTTAATTTCGCCATGTTTTTTGAGGCGGGAATATTTTTCCCGAGAGCAGGGGATACTGCCAGGGTTTTCATATCTAGGAAGGCAGGGACAGGAGTAATGGCCTGTGTGTATATGTTATATACATATGTATATATATGTGTATGTGTGTGTGTGTGTGTGTGTGTGTATGTGTGTGTGTGTGTGGTGTGTGTGTGTGGGGGTGTGTGTGTGTGTGTGTGTTTGTGTGTGGTGTGTGTTGTGTGTGTGTAGAGACATATAGGCACACACACAATACACTTTGCCTGCGATCCTAGATAAAGATTCCCGCCTCAAAAAAAAAATGCATGCGGTGTGGGGTATGCATATGATATGTGCATGTATGTATATGTATAAAATATATATATATAAATATATATATATATATATATATATATATATATATATATATTTAATATATAATATGAAATATATAGATATTATAATATATATTTTATATTTTAAATAAAATATATATATATATATATATATATATATATATAATATATGTATAAATATATATTATACTTGTATACACACACACACACACACACACACACACACACCCCAAAACACACACACACACACATAATATAATATATATATATATATAATTATATTATATATATATAGATATATATATATATATTATATATATATATATATATTAACACGTGTATATACATGTGTGAAATTATATTAAATATATATATATAATATATATATAAAAAATATATATATATATTATAATATATATATATATATATATATATATATATATATATGACTGCCGCGAGGGGTCCAGTGGTTAGAGCACTAGACTCCGACCCTCATGGTCCGAGTTCAATTCTCCCCCGCGGCAGTCGTAAAAAATGCTGCATTCTGTCTGCTCGCTCGAGCCGAGAAAACGACAAATCGCCTTGAGAAGTCAGCCCGCATGTGTGTAGGGAAAAAGTCACCGCCGTGGCACAAACCCCGGGTTGATTAGGAAGAGCATCCAA
>NW_023663918.1:0-14396 GCF_015228065.2 Penaeus monodon | reverse complement strand
CCTCCCGGGCCCCCCCAAACAATGGATTTTTTTCCCACCAAATAAGGAGAGTTTTTTTTTCCCCCCCCCCCTTTTTTTTTTTCCAAAAACCAAAAAACCACCCCCGCCAAATTTGCCTGGGGAAAAGGACAGAAATTTTGAGCCCACCCCCCCAGGCGAAAACAGGAGCCCACAAAGGTACCCCGGTGGTCAGGGGAGTCAATGAAGAGAGAAAGATAGAAAAAAAGGAAAAAGTGCCCCAAACGACGCTCAGACTATGGGCCTCATACCAAGGTAAGCCCAAAAGGGGCTCCCCGGGGTGGGGTAGGGGGCTAACTGCTACTACTAGCTCATGTACCTGCAAAAACAATAGCCTGAGGGCAGCAAAAAACACTAAAGTGGCAAAAGGACGTAAAGATTTATTAATTTGTTGCTGTGCATATAGGGTTAGCAAAAATCTAAACACGAATTCTTTTTTTATTCTTTGTTGGATTTTTGGTATCAACCATCGGCATGTGGCCGGGGTTTTAAGCCAAGGTCCTATTTATTTATCAATCAAATAAGGTCAAAAATTTTGGTCTCCCTTAGAAAATGATTATTTTATTTTTTATTTTTTCATCTTTTGATAATAGATTAGTGTTGTAAAATCTAGTTTTGTTCTTAGGTAATTTTTAGTGGTTATTATTTTTGTGTAGTTTGGATATATTGGAGGATATTTTTTATTGGAGGGTGATTTTTCAAAGGGGCTTTTGGGGAGGAAACCTTTTTTTCTAATAAGGAGTGAAGGTATCTTTTTTGCTTTGACCTAAGGGGGTCAACCCACCCCCCCCTTTCTTTTTTTTTTTTGGGCGTCCCCCAATCCATTAAAGGGGTTGATTTAGGGGTTTGTTTTAGGTTGGTCACCCCATTTTCCCACGGGAGATTTTTTTGTTTTTAAAGAGACAAAAACCCCGAGATCTGACAAAACTATGGTAGTGCCAGATCGCCAGGGGCCCCGGCTATTTTGTCACCCTGTTCATTGCAGGAGCCAGATGGCCTGGTCCCCATTTTGCTTGATTGATTTGTGACCCCAGTAATTTACGAATGATTTTACCAGAAAATTTTTTTAGGGGTTTTCTAAGTTTTAATAGCTTTAAGTGAACTTAAGAATCTGAAAAAATAACTATTTATCGGGGGTCGTCGATATGCAGAATCAATGGTTTTATCAAGAAAAAAATTTCAGCAAAAAGATCGATGTATGATCAGCAGTCTGAACTCTGGACATTAGTTCCTACACCCCCCCCACACACTCATCTGTCTGGAGCCGTCGATAATATGAAAAAAAGGAGATGTTTAACAAGGATCTCTCTGAACCTCGGGGTACTCCACCCCGGCTCAGGGCCTTTGGGCTGATGGAACCCAGGTTTCCAGATAGAAAAGTTGGGGGTTTCCCATGGCTCTTATTGACTAAACCCAGGGTTATGGTAGAGAGATCTATACCGACTTTCTCGACGAGGTCGTGGATTTTATGGAAAAGGGGGCCTAACCTTTCCCTTTATAATGGCTGGTTCGAGCCCCCTTCCCAGCAAGGTCGGGTTTTAATTGGCTGGTCGAGTCGGAGGGGGGGTACTTCTGACTCCACCTCAAGACGCTCAAGGTTTTTACTTCAGGCCCCAAAGGGACACACGCAAAAAAGCATTCTGCACAGCATCCAAAAACCTTTCAAATTTGTTTTTGAGCTGACCCATACCGTTTGACCCTAATCTATTTAGCCCTAATCAGGGTTTTATATCTTTAGAAAGACTTTCTATCAGCCCCCCATTTATTACCAAAAATGACTTTAAAAAATTTTAGTGCTTTTTGACATTTTTTTTAACTGCCCAAATGGGGTTTTTCCCAATTTGAGTCTACATCAAAAAGTAGCCAAGAAACTTAGCAGAATTTTGAAAGGTATGGGTGGTGTCAGATTTTGCTTGGTTGGGTTTCCTCTGTGTGAAAAAAATCCCCCAAAATTTTTCTAAGGGAAAATTTTAAAACCCCACTGGAAGCCCCAGTTTGAATAATCAGTGCCAATTGATGCGTTTTTGCTGGACTTTGAAATTTTGCTGGAGTGCCATAAGCCAATCATCGCTACGTGAGTTTTTAAGATTAAAAGGGGGAGCGGGTAAGATGTCATTTATCAGCATAAAAATAATTTTGGTGACAAGACATTTCCTTGTGGGACCCCGTTTGCCTAGACAAAAATGTCCAAAAAAAGGGACATAACTACAGAAAAAAAGTTCTTCAGAAAATAAATTTTGAAAAAAAACAAGGCGATTTTCCCACGAACCAAAAATACTGAAATAAAAAAAAAAAATTGGCAATTGCCTCTTGAATATGATGCCCAGTTTTACAGCTGATCGAGAATTTGGCGTCCCCAAAGGGCCACATGTCGTAACTAGTAAATTCTCGAATTTAAAAAATGAAATAGCCACTGTTAACAATTCGTTCCATGCCCTTGTATAAGAAAAACTTGTCAACGAAATTTGGGCGGTGGAGATGGCAGATCGGGATTCCCCTTTCAATATGGGAATGATATGGGCGAAGTGCCATGATTTTGGGAAAAAGTGGGGCTTTCCAAAATTTTCTTTGTACACTTTAGCAACTTAAATGTCATCTGTTTAAAGATGCTTTCATTCATATCGAATCTATGGGGGGCCTGGGATTTTCCTCTAAGGCTTCTAGGGCCGGACTTTTCTCACCATAGTTAGGTTTTATTGTAATCAAATTAATCCCCTGTGGAAAAGTGAATGGTTGCAGCTCACCCGCTTTCTTGAGATCAGGAAGGCGGGAGGGTAGTTTTTTGAGCTGCTTGTATGAAAACTGGGCGAGTGTATTAGCAATGTTCGGGGTGAATCGAAATTTTCCCCGTGAATGAGTAATTTTGAAAAAAATATTTTCTTATTGCTTTAGACAGTGGCCCAAACTCTGATATTTTGGATCCTGTAATTTGTAGGGGACAATGCTCGCCAGGAGTTTTTTTTGCTTTTTTTAATACTTACAAGCCCAGCTCTTGTTTTTTAGTTCAAAAGTTCCTTTGTGATATTATTTTGAAAACCCGTGGGCCCTTATTGCGTCGGCCAGGCCCTGCTGCAATCGGGTGTCCACCAGGGAAAAACTCATGCTTTACACTATCTGTCGAATTTTAGGAAGGGGAAAGCAATGTGCTTTCTATAATCGAATTTGATTTTTTTTTACTTTATCATCAATGGTTTCCCAACAAGTTCGAGCGGGGACGCTCCTTTCTTTTTACTCTACGGCCCTGTTTTGCTTTTTTGTATTTGCAAAAGTTCTCATTAGTGAGTTTTTTTTGAAAGGTCGTAGGTTTATTGCGTGGGCACAGCGCCGCGGAACGGGTCCACCAGGAACTTTATGTTTAACGCTATTTTTCGAATTTTTGGGAATGGATAAAAATGCTGCTTCTATAACAAATTTCGAATATTGTTACATTATCTCAAGGGTTTCCCCAAACAAGTTCGAGTTTATGCCCCTGTGAAGGCGACCAGTCTGCTCTTTTACTTTAAAATTTAGGTGCTGAAAGCTACTCACTGTGTCACATGAATTTTTAATAAAAATAGGAAGATGATCGCTTCCCGAGTCTCAATGGTGTGCCACAGGCACTTCGCTGATTGATGAAGAGCCCAGTGATAAGTCAATAAATTTCAAATTCCCGGTTTTAAATCGCCACCCGCGTCGGACTACATCTTCAAAGAAGGATTAAATCAGATTTATTAATCAATTTAACTACTTGCCCCCCACCTCTATATCCATTGCAGGAACCCCAAAGTATGATGAACTTTAAAAATCACCTGAAATTAATTTTTTTTGTGGCAAACGTTCCTGGAGAAAAGAGCTCATCCTGGTTATCACGTATCAGGTGGACAATAAATGAACAATAGCCAGATACATGCAAAAAGGATGCTGCTTTTCATGGACAAAACCCAAAGTAGAATCAATAGTATTCGTAAAAGGGAGGCTTTGGTGGATGTAAGGGGACTCCGCCTCCCCCCCTTTCCCTCCCGATCCCTTTCCACATAAATGGTAGTTTCCTAGCGAAACGACCTCGTCGAGCGGGTGTGTTAAAAAGCGTTTTTTGGGGAACTATAAATTTGGGGAAATAGGGCGAGGTAAAATTTTAAAGTCATTTACTTTAATCTAAGATTGACAGTTCCATTGTAAATGGTTTATGAAAAATTTGTTTTTTGGGGGTTTTAAAATGCCTTCTCCCCCAGTTTTTTTTTTTTTTTTTTTTGGGAGGGGGGCCCCCTCTCCCTCGCTTCCCGGGGGCCTTCTGGGTGGTTTGGAGACAGAAGCCTCCATGTCCCGCACCCCCTGCCGAGGGGGGACTGATATATTTCGATTGCTCTCTCCCAGAAACCGGAGGAAAATGGGACTGTCATTCGGATCATCCTCCTTATGATGTTTTTCTGGGGGTAAGTCATTTGATCGACAATTAGTCAAATGATAAACTTTTAAAGTTTTGTTTGACATTTTCTTTCACAGGGGGATGTTAGTACTCTTCACTAGGAAGTATCAGGTTTGTGTGTCAAACTTTCAACTTTTCCCCTTTGCTTCAGAATAACTAATTTATGCTTTCTCATATATGCAATGTTTAGCCTCCTTTTTCAGGATGCTGCACCAGCAGATTTTGAGATGGGGACCTCACTTAGCACATTTTGGGAAAAACGGTGTACATGTGATGGTGTCAGGGGTTTAAACACTTTCCGGCAAAAAAATTTTCTTGAGTCTTTATCAAACGTCTTTAAAGAGGTGTTCCGAATTTTTTAAAACTATTTCAATGCATTGGCTTTTGGACATAAGGTCTTATTGAAAACGTTCATAAAATGACATTTACATACTCTGGGGTTTTATTTAAACAAAGGTCAAAAACAAGTCCCGTTTTCGTCACAATTCCCCCCCTTTTTGGTCAACAATGAACGTCCCTACGTTTTGTCCTTTAGCTCTCAAAAATTTCACTTTCTTCCATTCCTCAAATCCTTGTGAAAAATTACCCCTTTCAGGTATTTGGGCCCCTAGGAATAGTTTCTTTAACTCGAAGATCGAAATTTTCGTAGCTTTAAATAAATCCTTAATCTGGGAGTTGTATTGTACTTTAACAAAGGGGGTATCCCTCTCGCAAATTTTTGACAAAAACAAAAACACCGTCACTTGCCATAAGACCTTTTGATGATAAAGGGGGTTTACATTCAAAAAACGGTTTCATTCACGCATTTAACATTCGCGAACCTTGCATTCCCCCCCCCGGTTTAGGTTTTTAAAAGAGGTCTTCTAGGTTTTTCATTGTAGGGCTTCCATTTTTGGGGCGAATTGGGGTTACAGTGGGGCATGGGTCGCCCCCCCCCTTTAGGAGGAGAAGGGTAGTGGGGTAGTATCCATCCTGGGACGGACACGTCCCACCCCCTTTGGCCCAAAGCTGTGTCCCGAAGGACCGATAGCCCCTTACTATTTTATAAAACCTAACAGCAATAGCTAAGAGAGAGTAGTTTCCGTCCTCAACCACCCCAAAGGAAGCCCGGTTGCGTTCTCCGTACCAAAAGGGGGTCGAGTTATGGGAAGACATCCTTTCCCCCGAACTTTGGGAAAGGGCAGTAAATTTTATGCCACCCCCCCCGGCGAATTTCAGGAGCCCACAAGGGTACTCCGGAGGCTCAGGGAGTCACATGAAGAGAGGAAAAAATTCAGAGTAAAAAAAAAAATGCGCCCAAAGGATACTGGGCCTCATACCCAAGGGCAATGCCTGTAAGGGTACCCTGGGGTAGAAGAGTGCTCGGGTCGATGGGGGGGTGACTACTAAAACTATAGTTCGTGTCACCCGCAAAAAAATAGCAGAAGGTGAGGCAAGCGCTAAAAAGGGGGGACTACTACTACTTAGTCCGTGTCCCCCTCAAAAAAAATAGCATGAAGGTGCAGGCAAAGGGCAAAAAGATCTGTAAAAACAGTTTTTAACTTTATGGATTTTCTTTACAAAAATCAGAAGAACAATGTCAAGCGAGAGAGAGGGCCCCCGGGTTCCCGGGTAGCCCTTGGGGACAAGACTTATTCATTTTTTTCTGTGCTTTTTAAAAAAAGGTCCCCACCCCTGTAAAATCTCAAACCGAGTGTGAAAACACGATTCGATGGAATTTCATCAAAAAGAACACCCCCCCCCCCCCCAATTAAGGGGAAAATTTGGGTCGGTCACTAGGCCCACCGAAGGGGCTCCTTGCCGGCTGAGCAATGTGGCACTGAGCACATGTTTACCTCTGTATGTAACAAATTTTACAGAATACAACAGAACGTAAATCCATGGGGTTTGGGTTAAGAAAAGAAAGAAACGAAAATTATCTTTGTCACTCGCAAAATTAAAAAAAGGGTTAATTAAAGTAAATTTTTTTTTATTGCAAGTATTGAGAATAATGAGGATACGAAGGTAAAAATAGGGAACTATATATAAGATTCTGTTTAATTATATTAAGTGATGAAATTTAAAAATAAAACAGAAAAAAAAATTAAAAAAGTAAATAAATAAAAACGAAAAAGGTGTGTGTGAAAATGGGAGGGAGTAGAAGTAATATGCATGCAGTATTTAAGATATTTGAAAAGGAGATGGTTACCCTAAGCGTATTTTTTTATCTCAAATCCGCACTGAGGTTCTTCATAATCACTAAGTTTATACTTTATTTTTGCCTTATGTGAATGTAAATTTTTAATTTGGGGTAAATTAAAGGTCTTAGATTTTTTTGCCATAATTTAGGGCACTCAAGCTATATATACCTAATTACCCTTTAAGTAAAATTTTTTAAAAAACTTTCAGACCCATGTTAGTTCGACACTGTTAAATTGTTAATATGGGAAATTCATTTTGCAAACAGTACACTTTTTGTAGAACAAACGCTATCGCATAGTGCATGAGCTAGCTTGGAATAGCTAAGCGGTTCGGTTTCCCTGAGCACGAGAGCTGAAGACAGTGCCAGATGCCTGAGGTACAACGTTTTTCGGTTTTAAATGGGTATTCTGGGGTTTTAGATTTGTTTATTTTAACCCCCAAACCCGTGGGTCAGTCTTCGGGGGGGTCAGGGGGGCCTCGGAGATTTATTATGGGATGTTGTTTGGTTTATGGGGGCCCATATTAAAAATATGTTATGAACCCAGGTTCATGGATTACGATTTCTGTCCCCAAAAGTATATCTGGAAGGCTGATGTAGGGGGGGGGGATGTTTTTGAAAAGGGGGGTTTACAGTGTAAAAAGTATAAAAAAAAAACTATGAGGTGGAATTTAAAGTCTTTAAAATTAGGGCTCATTGAAAGTGTTTTTTTATAAATAAAATCAAGTCACTCATTCAATTTCTTGGTGGGAAGTCTTTTTTGCAAGGGTTTACTATAGACTGGATTAATTTTAGTTTGATCCAACAAAACGATGAAGTTTTAAAAAAATTCCAGGAAATGACGCGTTATCTGACAATTTAAAAGATTAAAAAGGAAAAATTAAGGGTTTTTAAAAATGAAAATATTTTTTTAAATTTAACGGAACCGCTAAAACTTGGCGAACGTGCAAAGGGGACTATGTGGCAGGTTTGCCTACCGCCCCTTTAACTGGGTCCGTCTGCAGAGCGCAATCGCTCCCGTAATTTTTGGGCAACGACGATTGACGTTTGTGGAAGCCTGCCCCTGGCTGGGAAATACTCAGTGGGATGAGATGTAGCGTTTGGAGGTTTTTTAAGCATAATCTACATCAGTACGTCTTCAGACATACTTGGAGTTATTCGGGAGGGAAACCCAACCCTCACCGATGGTAGAAAGTCTGTCGAGGATCTCCCAAAACTGCAGGCCCCACATGTGGTAACTAATATCAACCACGCCCTTTCAAACCCGTCAACGTGAAGGGTGTTTAAAACTGAGTATCAAAAAGTTTTTTATTTAAACCCCTGGTATTCGTGCACTTTAAAAACAAGCATCCTATTTTCTGTCATAAAGACATGCTATATGCTAGATCTTCTTTTTTGTTTTAGGGGGGCCCACTGCGGGGTTTTCTCTGGTGGACCAAGTTTCTTTTGGGGTCCCTGGATCCACAGGGACAAGATTGCCCTTTGAGATACCTAATGTCATGATTTTTTTACTCTTAATTCCCCAAGGGAAAAACCCAAAATAGGGTAGAATGGTTCCTTGTATATTTTTTTATATTATATTATATATATATTATATATATATAATATAAAAAATAAAATAAATAATATATATATATATTGAAGTGTGGTGGTATGTGTGGGGGTTGTGTGTGGGTGTGTGTGTGTGTGTTGTGTGGTGTGTTGTGTGTGTGTGTGTGTGTGTGTGTGTGCGGTGGTGGTGTGGGTGTTGTGTGTGTGTGTGGGTGTGTGTGGGGTGTGTTTGTGGTGTGTGTGTGTGGTGTATGGGGTTGTGGATATTTTCACAACACAACACACACACCTATAAACAGATAAAAGATATAGTATACATTTTTATTCTTTACATCAGTTTAAATAGACCTGGGTTTGCGTGCATTTTGTAAAAACATGATTGCAAAGATGGACATAGACTCAGTGAGTGCATATTTAAAGTTTTCCTATATCAATTTGTTTTTCCCTTTGATATAACTCGTCTTTCATCACCAGACAGTTTCCCCTGCTGGCTATGCTGGCATGTTATTTTTTCATGGGCGCGAAAAGTGGGTAGCCGGTCCATAGGAGAACTACCGACCGACAGGTAACCCGCATCCCCGTAAACGAGGGTAAAGGTTAGGAACAACAGTTTGTCCCTCGAAACAGGATTAAGGAATGAAAATAATTTTCATAGATATTTGCTTCCCGCTACAAGTGAAAAAATTCACCTTTGCATACTGTTGAAAATGCAAATATAGTGTAATTTCCTAGTAAAGAGAAGTAAAAAAAATAGACTGTCACCGAAGGTAATCACGGCAGCAATTATAAATTTTCGCGAATAACCATATATTCTTTAGGGAGTAAAAATGTTCATCGTGATCGTGAGGCGTTCGCGCGTGCGGCGCCGCAGCAAGCCTTTTTCCCGTATACCTTTCAAACGCTCAGATCCGGAACTTGTTTTCCGCAATCTACTTGGCCTGCTATTGGTGGCCCTGTCCAATGCCACCGTTAATCCCCTTTTTTACTACTGATGAACGCGAGGTAAGATTTACATGGTGGCGGTTCATTTATAGAAAACCAAGAATGAAGACCAGTCTTTATTGCCCCCAAAATATTTCCGACACAGAGTCATGCCCGAATGCATTAAGATACGTACCAAAAAAACAGGTTCGATTTACTTCCGGGAAGTGGTAGTGCGTTGCCTCCCCTTCAGGGCCCGGGGGCGGCGGACTGCATTTACGAGGGGTCCCCTGAGCCTCCCCGTCGCGCCCCCAGCTGCGACGACCACTCCCCGCTCTCGCTCTCGCCGGGTAAGTGGGATGGGGGCAAAGAAAAGGGAAAAGCAAACTAAAAAAAAAAAATGTCAACATATTTGCACTTTTCCCCCAAGTGAGGATTAAGCATATGTTTTTTGCAATTGTCAAAAAAAAAATACGTTGGTTAGCTGTGACATGGATTACCAAATGGAATTTGTCTGGGTGTCTTCATTCCCAATTTTAATCTCAGGGGCTAAGTAGAATAAAAGAGGTAGCAGAACGTTTTAAATGAATTTTGTTTTTAAATCCTTCAGGGAAGAAATCACACACACCCCCCCAAACAAAACACACACACACACATATATTTTTTTTTCACACACACACACACAACAACACACACACATACAAAACGAACGCAGACGCACCACGCACGCACGTACGAGCATGAACGCACACACACCCCAAACCCACACACACACCACACACACCACACCACAACACACACACACACACACACACAGTCCAAAACCACACGTACACCACACAACACACCAACACACGCAAAAACCACACACACACATAAAATATAATAAAATATATAAATATATATATATATATTATATATAATATAAAAAATATATATATATATATATATATATATATATATATTTTAATATATTATGTGTGTTGTGTTGTTTTTGGGGCTGGTGTTGGTGGGGGTGTGTGTGAGTGTGTGTGTGTGTGACGTGTGGTGTGGGGGGTGTGTTTGGGGTGTGGGGGTTGTGGTGTGTGTGTGTGTGTGTGTGTGTGTGTCGTTCATGCATGGTAGTGCGGGTGGTGCGTGTTGCGTTCGTTTGTGTTTGTGTGTGTTGTGTGTGTGTCGTGTGTGTAAAAAAAAAAAAATTATGGTTGTGGGTGTGTTGGTGTGTGTGTTGTGTGTGTGATTTTTTCCTGATAGAGATTTACAAAACAAAATTCGAGAAAGTATTGATGACCATCTTTTTATTTACTTAGCCCTGAGATTCAATTGGGAATGAAGACCCCCAGAGTTTTCCCTTTTGGTAAACCATGTACAGCTAACTAACGCTATTTTTTTTTGAAAATTTGCAAAAAAAAATAGCTTAATCCTCCTATAGGGGGAAAAAAGTGCAAATATTTTGGACTTTTTTTCTTTTAGTTGCTTTCCCTTTTCATTTCCCCCATTCACTTACCGAGCGAGAGCGGGGAAAAAGGGGGGAGGAGTGGTCGTCCCAGGGTGGGGCGCGACGGGGAGGCTCAGGTGACCCCCGTAAGAGGTCCGCCGCCTCGGCCACTGAAGGAGAGGCAACGCAAATACCACTCCCGGAAAGTAAGATCGGAACCTGTTGGGCGTAGTCGTAATGGCATTCGGGGCCTGACTCTGTGTCAGGAAAAAAAATTTTGGTGCAAAAAAGACTGAGTTTCATTCATTTTGGTTTCTAGTAAGTGAACCGCCACCATGATAAATACTTTCCTCGCGTTCATCCAGTAGTAAATAAGGGGAAACGGGGGCATTGGGGCATGGCCAGCCCAAAAGCAGGCAAGTAGAGTGCTGGAATACGAAGGTCAAAGGATCTGGCGTTGTGAAAGGATCAGGAAGAAAGGTTTTGGCGGCAGCCAGCACAGCGCGAACGCCATCACGATCACGATGAACTTTTTACTACCTAAAGAATATATAGGTTTTTCTGCGCAAATTTTAAAATTTGCTCCGGTTTTCCCTTCATGGGACGTATCTTTTACTTCTTTGTACTAAAGGAAAATTTACATAATTTGTTTTTTCATACAGTATGAAAAAGGGCTGAAATGTTTCACTTGTAGCGGAAAGCAAAATATATGAAAATATATTTATGTCCTTAAACCCTTTTTCGATGGACAAATTTTGATTCCGAACACTTCCCTATTTTAGGGGATGTGTTACCTTCGGTCGGTAAGTTCTCCTATGGACCGGTCCCCCACAGTTCGGCCCGAGAGAAAATAACAGCCGCATACCCGCATGGGCAAAATGTACGGGGTATAAAGAAGACGAGTATTTTAAAAGGGGGAAATGTAAAGAATGTATAGGAGAAATTTTAAAATATGCACTCATGAGTCATAGTCCATCTTTGAACTCATGTTTTAAAAAATGCCCCGCAAAACCAGCGTCATTTAAGCTGATGTAAAGAATAAATAGTAATTATATTATTTATTGTTTAAGGTGGTGGTGTGTGTGTGTGTGTGAAATATATGAAAACCGCATACACGCACACACACACAACACACAAACACACACACACACCCCAAACACACACACACACACACAAAACACACACACCACACCCCCGCACACACCCCCACACACACAAAACACAAAACACCCCAAAACCCCACACACAACACACACACACACAACACACACACACACACCACATACACACCACACATTTATATATATATAATATTATATATATATAAAATATATATATATATATTATTATATATAATATATATTTTTAATATAAGCGAGGAGACCTCTTTCCCCCTATGATTGGTCTTTCCTTTGGGGGGAATATTAAGAGTAAAAAATATCATGAACATTTAGGTATCCGAAGGCAATCTTGCCCCTGGGATCCAGGGACCCCAAGAAACTTGGTCCCCCAGAGACAATGCCAGCAGTGGGCCCCTAAAAAAACACAACAAAGGAAGATTAGCATATAGCAAGTGCTTTAGACGACAATTGGGATGTTGTTTTGAAGTGCAAAAAATACCAGGGGTTAATGAAAACATTTGATACCAGGTTACACCCTTCACATTTGACGGGGGTTTGGGAAAAGGGGCGGGTTTGAAGTTTAGGTACACAGTCGGGTGCAGTTTTACGGAGCCCTCGACGGGGGATTTTTTTACCATCGGTGAGGGTTGGTTTACCTCACACAGAAAAAACTCAAGTGGTTTGAAGACGTGACTATGTAGATTATGCTTTCACAAACATCCAAATCGCTACATCCAATCCCATGAGTATGTTCGGCCAGCCATGGGCAGGACCCAAAAACCGCAATCGTCGTTTCCCAAAAATTACGGAGCGATTGCGTCTGCGACGGGCGCCAGTTAACGGGACGGGAGTGGCATCCATGCACATAGTCTTAGCGCGTTCGCCCAAATTTTTTTGCGGTTACACGTTATATTTAAAAAATTTGACATTTTAAAAACCCCTTAATTTTCCTTTTTAATCTTTAAAGGGCAGATAACAGCGTCATTTTCCCTGGAATTTATTTAAACTTTCATCGTTTTTGTTGGCATCAGACTAATATTAACCCAGTCTATAGTAACCTTGCAAAAATGATCTTCCTAGCAAGAAGTATGAGATGAGTGACTTGTTTATTTTTTATAAAAAAGACACTTTCAAGTGAGCCTAAGTTAAGGATCTTTAAATTTCCACTCATAGTTTTTTTGTTTTATACATTTTTTACAATTGACCCCCTTTCTCAAACACATCCCCCCCCGCTACATCAGCCATTCCATGAAAAACTTTTGGGTACAGAATCTAATCCAGTGAACACAGGTTCATAAAATTTTTTTAATAGGACCCCGTAAACGAAAAGCTAACATCCTATAATAAATCTCCGGGGCCCCCATGAGCCCCGGAAGACGTGACCCCCCGGGGGGGAATTAAAATAAACAAATCCTACTAAATCCTAGAATACCCATTTAAACAAAAAATCGTTTTTTACCTCGGGCATCGGGCACTGGTCATTTCAGCTCTCGTGCTCAGGTAAACCGAACCGCATTGCTTTTCCAAGCAGCTCATGCCTATGGATAGGTTTTTTCTAAAAAAGTGAAATTTTGGCAAAATAAATTTTTCCCAGGATTAACAATTTTAAACAGTGTCGAAAAACATAGTCAAAAAGTTATTTAAAAACATTACCTTTAAAGGTAATTATTTTTATATATAGCTTGAGGTCTAAATTATGGCAAAAAAATCTAAGACTTTAATTTACCCCAAATTTAAAAGTTACATTAATAAAGGCAAAAATAAAGTATGAATTAGTGATTATGAATGAACCCCAGTGCGGGTTTTAGAGTAAGCATAGCGGGGAGGGTAACTTACATTAAAATTCTTAAATACATGCATGAAAATTATTACATACCTACCTACCTACCTTCACCACACACTTTTTTGTTTTTTTTTTTTAGTTTTTTTATTTAAAATTTTTTTGCTTTATTTTCAACTTTATATTAAAATAATTAAAACAGAATTAAAATAAGTTTCCCCCTTTTTACCTTGGTATTCATTTTTCACAAACTTTCAATAAAAAGAAATTTACATTTAATTAAACCTTTTTTTAATTTTTCGAGTGACTAAGATAATTTTTGTTTTTTTCTCTTTTTAACCCCCAAACCCCCATGGATTTCGTTTGTTTTATTCTGTGAATTTGTTAATACAGATGGTAAACATGTGCTCATGTGCTCACATGGCTCGCCCGGGAAGGGGTCTATCGGGAGGCTCTAGTGACCGACCCCAATTTTTCCCTTTAATTGGGGGGGGGGGGGGGGGATGTGTACTTTTTTATGCAATTCAATCGATATCGTGTTTCACATTGTTGAGATTTTACAGAGGTCGGACCGTTTTTTAAAACAGCAGCAAAATGAATAAGTCTTGTGCCACAGGGGTACCCTGGAAAACCGGGGCCTCTCGTCCGCTTGACATTGTTGTTCTGAGTTTGAAAAAAACCAGTAAATTTAAAAAAATGTTTTTTCAGATTTTTTGCGCTTTGCCGCACCTTTAGTGCTATTGTTTTTCAGGGAACCCAGACTATAGTAGTAGTAGTCAGCCCCCCTTTCGCTTGCCTGCACCCCCCCCCTGAAATTTTTTTTGCAGGTGACACGAAATATAGTGAGTAGCCAAACCCCCCCTCAGACCCGCAGCACTCTTCTACACCAGGGGAGCCCTTTAAAGGGATTATTTGGGGGAAACCCTTGGGGAAATTTTTTTTTTTTTTTTTAAAAGGCCCCAGGGAAATCCCCCTTGGGGGGG